>NC_087065.1:74263500-74300837 GCF_963678635.1 Symsagittifera roscoffensis | reverse complement strand
CCAGGACTACGTTATGCACACAAAATATTAAATTTTGCATGCAAAATTTTTTTTTTCGAAAAATGTTTGTTTGCGTACGAAAATCGATTTGCGGTTGAAAAAAAAAACAAAAAATTTTTGGGCCAAATTTTCAAAATTACTTTCAAAAAAATGCCTGTCATACAATTTCCATATATGGGAATTGTATGATAAGCATTTTTTTCAAAAAACGAAAAACTCAGTTTTTTATCACCAGATTGTTTTATTAGAATCAAACAGCCACAGAAAAGAGTTTATACCAGTTTTCAACCATTTTTAGAAATAGTATGAAAATTGTATGGCAAGCATTTTCCCACACACTTGATGTATGGAATTGTATGATAAACATTTTCGGTGTATGGAGGTCAACCCGGGAAATTGTTAACTTGGTCCAAGGAGGATGTTAACTTGGTCCAAAATACCAAGAAAAACTGATTTTTGATAGATCATTAATGGTTAGTATAAACCAAAAAAAATAATCAGTTTTTAAATACAAAATGCTAAAACTGAAAATAAAATGTTTTCCATACAAGTTGAGCCCATCCGGGGTTTAGTACGTTTCAATTTGAGAGTCTTCCTGTTCTTCTGATTTGTTAACCAGTTGTTTTATTGAAAAAAATACCTCAGATATAGAATTTAAACTGGGAAGGTTATCAATTGAGCAAAAAAATTTCGTGAGTTGATGTAAGCTTTTAACCAAATTAGAGCCAGACAAAGGCATTGAATTTTTTAATTTTTCAATTCAGACGCTAAAAACCTAATAGTAAAACTTAAAAACTGAGAAGCGCCATTTTTGAGTAATTTTCAGATCAACTAGGTTTTTACAATTTACATAAAAAAGATAATTTTATGGAAAAACGCAAATCCAATGAGTCCACTCCAGAAGTATGTTCTCAGTTTTTTTTCGAAAATTTTTTTGACAATTGATAAAAGGGAAAATGAGTTCTTTCAAAATTGTAAAAATATCAACTTTCATTCTTTAATAAGTCAAACGGCATTCAAACTGTGTTAAAACAATGAGTACTTCTGCTCGTTTGACGTGTGAAAAATCCGACTGCCTTTAGCGAATGTGATGCAATTTTTGACAAAATATAAATTCACAAGAGGCTTGCCAAAAGTCATCCCTCCACCTCCAATTGTCATACCGGAGGGTATGATATTCTAACACTTGAATCCGAATGGATCGATAAACCTTAATTCTAAGTCGGAGCGAAAGAAACGACTAGTTGACAGATAACATTAATTCAACTCTCTTTTCTTATTGCAGTTGGAGTTCGTCCTCTATGTCTACCAAGGTCAAGTGACCAGCCATCTAGGCGTTTAGCATAAGATTCTTAATAATATAAATAACATACATATAAGGTTAGTTTGTCGATCCAGGCCGGATGACATTCCCCCTTGACAACAAAAATTTATAAACTATTGTTTTTTAAATTGAATTTTAAAGTCCCCTTAGGACTGATAGCTTGAGTTTTATAGTCCCGGTAGGACTCTTTTGGCTTCATATTTCAGTTTGTGTGTCCTGCTTGGCAGTTTCTTCTCCCTGACTTTCGTGTTCCTCGTCATCATCATTCTTCTCGTTTTTGTCCACCCCACTTTCTTGTCAAATTTTTGGGTTGATGAATAGAATTTCGTTATTTGTGTCGGTTGGTTCGTCTTCAATTGGCGGCGAAATTAAATCCACAACCTCGGTTTGATTTGTCTTGTTTTTCGTGCGAATTGCTTCTATGAGTTGATGCATGCTTTGAATTGAGGGGTTTTTTCAGTAAAACCCATCTCTTGAATTAGGGATTTTAGGCTGGGATAATTGTCTTCTTGTCTATCCGGCGGTGAATAAATTTGAAATCTAATTGGTTGTTTCGTCTCTTCGTTTTTCTTATCTTCGATCGCGTTAATAGGCACCGGGTTTCCAAAAGCACGTGAGAGCGCCGATTGGCGGTTTCTTGTTGACTTCCTCAATGGCTCCGGTGCACTCGTTGGAGGGGTTTGTTTCTTGTTTTGCCGCTTTGGCGATGGGGAAATGTTTGTCGGTGTTTGGTGTTGCTATTTGTGGTATGCTGTTGTTAGATTGTGAAATCCCGACCGGAATTTCTGCTTGGAGACTCATCCCACTTGTTTGTAGTTTCCTTGTGGGTCGCCCGCCGGTCCGTTTCCCCGTTTCTTTTGTTTTTCGTTTTGCTGGACTATCGGATTTTCCTTGTATGAGCATCGTTTCTTTTTGTGTCATTTTCTTCGGGAGGCCAGTTTTTCCGTTTTCCTTGAACATTGGGTGTTGGGGAGCGGTAGGATTCTCGATGTCTAAAAAACGTAAGCAAGGTCCAGATCTCCGTGCGGATTTATAAGCAACGTAATCACTGAGGCGAGACGTTCTGCAAGGTCCGTATATTAAAGGGTTCGGTACAAAAGCAACACAACAATTTCTGAATAATCTTGGCTGTTTTCCGAATGTTTAAACCCAAACAGTGTGTGGGGTATATGTAAGGTTTTTCCGTCTATGGTTTTATATTTCTGTTCGAACGTTCTCGGATCCTTTACCTTGGTCGCTTTTCTTATTGTTTTCCGTGCTACCTGATCTATCCGTTTTTTTCGTGTTTTTGCCTACCGTTGTTTTTAATCCCTTACACCTTATGTTCAACTTAGCTTTGACTAGTTCTATAGCTTTAGATTTTGCACCTGTGTCTTTCTGCTGTGTTGTTACGTCCGAGTTTGTCAAGTCCCGTGGCATTTGTAGTTTTTGATCTCGTTTGTTGATGGATACTTCGTCTTCCGACCATCGTTGTAAGTCATGCATTACTTCAGCGGGTAGGGGCGGCTTTGTAAGATTCTTGCGATCTAAACATGCATGTTTTGCATCCTCCCAAATTAAAATTGTTAGGTGAACTATTAGTTGCTAAGTTTGATAAAGGTGTGTTTGGTATACGTCCCATGTGTGCCTCAAATGGTGAAACTTTTGTTACGCTATGCGGTGTAATTCTGAGTGTTTTGATAGTTTCTGCTACATCTGAAGCGAGTTTGTATGGTGTATTCGTTTTGTCAATTCTCATAACCGCTAGTCTACGTTTCAAAGTTTGTATCATTCTCTCGACTACCGCTATTGTTCTATGATCATCCACCGGTGCAAATAGTGACTTAATATTGTTTGTATGACAGACGAGTTGAAATTTTTTAGCTCTAAATGTTTGTGCTTGGTCACACCTTATCCTGCGGGGTACCCCGTTGTTTGAAATGTATTGTTGCATAATTTTAATAGCAATATCTGCTGTTGTGTTTTTGACGACTTTTGCCATTGGGAATTTTGACCACTTATCTATTGCGACTAAAATATATGCCTCTTTATTTAGTTCATCCGGAAGGGGCCCTGCAAAATCTAATTTTACTTCCTCATTTGGTTCAACTACTGGTTCTACTTGGAACGGATGTTTTTTTCCCGATGATTGCTTTTAAATTTTTACCTTGTTCGGTGCAGTGTTTGCAATTTTGTGCCATCTGCACAATTGCCCGATGCATATGCGGAAACCATACGTGGTTGCTAAGATCCAGCATCGCTGCCGATCCAGGGTGCGTCAGATGCAAACTATCGAGCACTGTTTGCCTCAACTGTGTAGGGATGACTATTCTTTCGTCTATGAGTAGACAATCCTCTCGGACATGGAGTATGTTTCTGATGTTATACCAGTACTGGCCGTAGGAAGCCTTGATTGCTTCCCAATTCCTCTTTTTGACAAAGTTGATAAGGGGACGAAGGTTTCGATCTTTCTTGGTGGCTGCGGCGATAAAATGATCGCCCAATACTCGTTGTAGTTTTTGTCTAAACAAAGGCGTGTCCTCCTCCGATTCCACTGTATTTGTAGTTTTTTCCACTGTAGCGACCAGTTCTTCTGTTATCATCTCTTGACTGGCTTCTAAT
The DNA here is from genome assembly GCF_963678635.1 of Symsagittifera roscoffensis. NCBI lineage: Eukaryota > Metazoa > Xenacoelomorpha > Acoela > Convolutidae > Symsagittifera > Symsagittifera roscoffensis. The sequence continues at coordinate 74,296,912 of NC_087065.1, read as the reverse complement.
GTGTGTCTCATTGTTGGCGGTTCAATGTTGTGTGCCAGCACCTCTTGTACGCGGATTTCCGGATCTACCCGGCTGACATAAATATCCGTTACTATTTTTTTGGTTTCTTCGGGTGTTTGTGATGAAGTTGTTGTTGTTCGTGGTTCGGATGTAACTGTTTGTGTAGTTGCTGCTGTAGTAGTCGATTGTGTTTGGGTTGTCGTCGTTGTCATGTTGCAGCCTGAAATTATCCGATCCGTTCTGTTTCCAGATGCATTTGTTTTTGTGAAAGTGATCTCCGGGAAGTTTGATTTTTTGCTATTTTCGGTTTTCTTAGTCGATAGTATCTCGTTGGCGTCCCGTACGGGCGTTGATGTTTGTTTGAACTGTTCTTGCTGTGTTGATTTTTGTACTTCAGGGTACCTTTTCTTTCCCTTGTTGGGAGGTTTTTTATGCCATCTGGGGTCCGAAAGGGTTTCTTCTCTATCTGATGAGCCGTGCCAGTTTTCCCGTGAAGCGATTCGTCCTCTTGCATCTGATGATTTTAGTTCCGTTGGGATGAATCCTCCTTTGAATCCCTTGGTATCTTTACGGCTTATAGCTGCGTTGTGACGTTGGTCAAACGAAATTTTGGGCACAAAGTTTTTCTGGTTTGTCTGGTATTGAAATTGTTTGGATCGGAATAGAGTTGACTGATTTTCAGCAGAATTTGAGTGAGACTGATTTGTGTTATTGGTTTGACAAGAACCGGTTGCGGAATGTTTGGAATGTTTCATTGCTAATTGAATGTTTGAAGTAGCATTCAATAGCCTTTGTTTTTCGGGCGCTTTTTGATCAGCTCATATGGTGTTTTGCTCTGATTGGCTAGATTGTTTAGAATGACATTGTCAATCATTTCCAGGTTATTAATGAATGCCCTAATTGATGCTACATTAAATTCCTCATCTTACTCACTAGGGGGTATTGCCAATCCGACAGGACTTTGGGATATGTAGTCAATTAGCCCCATTTTGCTCCCAGCGAGATTTTTGATATCGAAGTGAAAGGGAATTAATCGGTCAATCCAACGTGTGAGCCGGCTTTGACTTGTTTTTGATCGCTCGCTTGCGTTCAACGCGCTGATTAAAGCTTGGTGATCAGTGATGACGGTAAAATTTTTACCATATAGATAGTATTTTAAATGTTCGATTGCCCACACGACCCCTAACAACTCAAGTTCGTTGACAAAATATTTTCCCTCTAACGAGTTCAAGAATCGTGATGCAAACGCTACGGCAACCCAACCTTCTACCGAAAATTGTTTGAGTGCAGCTCCTTATCCTGTAGTTGACGCATCACATACTATGCGAGTATCTAAATGTTGATCAAAGTGTTTGTTTTGTGTTATTTCTGATACCAATTTTAGTATGATTTTAAATGCTGTGTTATGCTCTGTGGACCATTCGAGCGGTCTGTTCTTTTCTGTGTTTTTAGGAATGGGCGTACAGCGGCAGCGGTTTGTGCCAATCTTGGAATGTACCGTGTGAGGTGATGTACGGAACCCATAAATTTTTTAAATTGTTTAAAAGTTTTCGGTGGTGATAGTTTTTCAATAGCCTCAGTCTTTTTTACAAGTGGTTTTGTACCCTCGCTATTAACAGTAAATCCTAACCACTCAACTTGTTTGCAAGCAAACTTACATTAATCCAATGATATTGCCAAGTTTTCTTCGTCCAAATTTTTCAGAACTGATTGTAACTTTTGTTTGTGTATATCCAACGATCCTTTTGTGACAATTAAAATATCGTCTAAATAAGCGTAAGTGTTCGTGCAATTAGTAAGAGTTAAATCGATCGACATTTGAAATTCGGCTGGCATATCAGTGAGGCCATAAAATCTTGTTTGAAATTGATAAGTTCCAGTAGCGTTGCCCCCAATAAGACTAAAATTGCATTGTTCTTTGATAGTTTTATCCAACGGGATTTGTTAATATGCGCAACGAAGGTCGAGTGTTGAATAAAGCGTTTGTTGAGATTTGTCTGATTTTACCACCTGCGCGATATTATCCAACAGGAGTTCAATGTTGGGCATTTGGTATTTGTTCTTGTGTATGAATTTTTTGATTTTCTTAGAGTCTAGTGCGAGTTTGACTGTTTGATCCTTTTTGATTGTGATAACAATTGGACTAATAAATTGTTGGTCCGAACATTTATCTAATTTGATGATGTGATTTTGATCCATCAACTTGTTGAGTTTCCCTTCAACTCTTTCCTGGAAGTTTACCGGAATACATCGTCCTTTCTGTTGTATTTTCATGAAGTCTTTACTGAATTGAGTTTTCATCATGTGATTTTTTGATTTTCCGATACGTATGCATAGCTGTTGGAAATTATCCTCAACCCATTGTTTGATATCCGGATCCGATTCTTCTTTTTCGCGAATGTTCAAGACGGTTTGTTTGTTTGTTTTTTGAATTAGCCTGACACCAATTTTTGGTAGTAACTTGCGTCCGATGATATTGGCTTCTTGATCGTCTACAATGATGAACGGGGCTGATTGAATCTTCCAGCCTCCCGATTCAATTGTTATAATTAATCGTCCCTTCGGGATTATTGTTTCACCATTATAACAAGCCAGATTTCTTGCTTGTTGTCGTCTGGTGGGATACACTTGAAGAGTACTGATCTATCGTTTTGTTGGATGCGCCGTGCGGTTTTTTCATTCAAAAACGACATTGGACTTCCTGAGTCGGCAAAAGCGAATAGTTGTTCTGCCTTTGTTTTTAGTTTTACTACATGTTCATTCAGATCATTTTCTGACAGGAGATTTGTATTCTTGATCTCAAAAGATTCAGCGATTGCCATAACCGAAAAGTTGTCTATTTGATATTCGTCCCATCCATTATTTGATGTAAGCTCGGCGAAAGCTACCGGATCGTTTTCCGTTTCGAGGCTTTCTGTTTCTATTTCTTCCTGTTGCTCATCCTGCCGGGTTCCTAAATGTTTAACGTTTGTAGATCTGCAAACTTTTGCAAAATGACCTCGTTTGGCACATTTTGAACAAATTTTATCTTTCGCCGGGCAAGATTGCAGGTGATTCTGATTGTATTGATTTTTGCACTTATAGCATTGTTTTGAACTGTTTGTATTGCTATTTCTGTCTTGTCCTCTTGTGTTTTGTGATCCGCGTGGATATGGTCGATCGCGGAAACCGCCTCTACCTCTTTGTGAGTTTTGATCATTTGTCGAATGATATCGACCACCCCGTTTATTTATATAATGTATGGGTTCTTGTTTTGGTGTAGTGTGTCCCCCGAATGGGTTTATCTTCATAGTTCGACAATGTTCAATTCCTTTTTCTCGACGATTTGCATACTCGTATGCGTCTTGTGTGGTTCGTGTTTGTGCTAACAGTTCTTCCGCAATTTTTTCATTGTGCATGTGTGCTGTAAACATGTCTCTAACCCATTCATCTTCTCTGTCTCCACAATCAGCACGTGAGGCCAATTCGACGAGGTCTGCATGAAATTGTTCCAGACTTTTCGTTTTCTTTTTTTTTACGGCAAATAAAGTTGTATCGCTTTAACGCTACAATTCTATTAGTAACGAAGATATCCTCCAATGCTGTCATGAATTCTTGCGTGGTTACATTGTGTAATACCATGTTAGGTCGTTGTTGTTGAACTTGTCTCTGGCCTTCTGCCCCCAGGCAGAGAAAAAGATAGCTTCGGACCCGTGCGTCTGCTTCGTCCCAACTGTATGAGTTACATAACACCCCTTTCTCCCGGGCTTTTATGACGTGATTCTCCCAACCAACTCGTTTTTCTTGATTGCGCACCTCACGATTTTTCCTTTGTGCGTCACTTTTGCCCTGTATTTCAATTTCATATACAGGCTCAACAGGGTCTGCGAGTTGTGGTTTGGCTCGTAATAGATTCCGGATTTCGATCCCATCCTTTGCAAATACAGCCATCTCCAATCTAGCTGCCCACTTTCTCCATTCGAGTGGTGATTCGGCCGACGCTCTCTCCCAAAATGGGTTAATATTCAGTGGGTTTTTTGGCATATCCTGCTGACTGCGCCATGTCATACCGGAGGGTATAATATTTTAACACTTGAATCCGAATGGATCGATAAACCTTAATTCTAAGTCGGAGCGAAAGAAACGACGAGTTGACAGATAAAATTAATTCAACTCTCTTTTCTTATTGCTGTTAGAGTTCGTCCTCTCTGTCTACCAAGGTCAAGTGACCAGCCATCTAGGCGTTTAACATAAGATTCTTAATAATATAAATAACATACATATAAGGTTAGTTTGTCGATCCAGGCCGGATGACACCAATGATGATCCACAAAAACAACCAATTTTGAGCAAATAGTACCTAGTTTAATAAACAGTGCTTTTCCGCCATAAGTGAGGTCGTTTTAGGACCAATTATCAAAAGTACAGAGACTAAGCACCAACATACGATCTGTACAGCTCATCATGGGAAACCGCTGTTGTGCCCTGCTTTGCTGAAGGACTGCATGCAATACTTTTGGTTATGTTTCTGGGCTATGTAAAAATGCCTCGCCCGCATGCAACGATCAAGGATCATGGTGGGCCTCGAACATCCGACCTTTCGCTTGAGAGGCAGAGACGTACCCACTTCATCACTGCTCCCAGGGTTTTACCTATCTACGGTGATTGCACGTCAACCGTTTATTCTTTAACAGTATTTTGGCTTTAATTTCAGTACGTTTACCGCTACAATGGCTATGAGAGAAATCGCAAATGGAAAGTTATCTGGCATGAAAAAGACAACTTATTAAAAAAAACTTAGCTACCGATTAGCCATGGTTCAATAGAGACAAGAACTTGAACTCGATATACCCGTACCGAGTAATTCTTTATTTTTGACCTGAAATACGTTATATCGAATCTAGTTTCTGGCCAGAAACTTTTTTTGAAATGTTTAAATAAAGAAAGGGTTTTCTTAAAATTATTTATTTCTCATCTTAGTTCTGAGAAATTAGCTAAATTTAGGCTATTTCTAGCTAGAAAGAATTCTACTGGTAAGGTTCGAGCCCCTGACTTTCAGCTTTATAGGCGGTTTTGCTAAACATTAGGCTACCGTCTTTAATGAAGACTGCTAGTTTTGGCGAAAAAAAAACTTGTTTAAACAAGTTTTAATTTGCATTGTATTGCCACTGTTGTTTTGTATAATCGAGGCATGTTTATCTCGTTGCGTTTGAGCAGTGAACTGATTTCTAGTTATTTCTTCCTAGAAAATGCTTATTTCTAAAGTTGAAATGAAATAGATCACTTCTGCACAGAAAACACAAGAAAACTCATGAATCAATATAAAATTTCTATCTGGAAAAACAGCCTCCTTTGGGTACGGGTAAATAGTTTGACTCAACTGAACTTCATAGCAAATCGATTGCTCAGAAAAAAACTGAGCTGGTTCTGGTATTGTTCTCTCTCGGCTCTCGACTCGATGAAAGAATAAAATGTTTTGCTCGATTTAGTTTTCATTTCTTTAGACCCAGTTCTATTTTTTCGCCAATTTTGAACAGAGTTCTTTATATCATCTGAAAGTTAAAGGCCAACTGAGTTCAAATAAAAAAGGGTATTTTATCTTCAATCACTTTTCCTAGAACATGTATGTTCAAAAATGCCAATATAGCTAGTTTGGTTCAAAAAGGCCGGAATATTGTTCGTATAAACACGTACTTAGAAACTTAGCAAATTAATCGAGCTCAGAAGTCGTTTGACTGAATTAAATGAAAACTATTAGACGCTAATTACACAGAATTATGTTTTTCATAGCATTTTATAAGATCGCTTTTTATAATAATTTTTTTGAAGTTTTATCAAAATACAAATTTTAAAAAGGTTGAATCAAAAACTGCTCGATAGATCTTATAAAACAGACCAAAATTTCAATGTTTTGCCCTGATAGGAGCAGTGTTGTAATTATATCGGTGATAATTTTTTCTGCGAGTTGTTGCATTGTCAACCATTTTTAAGTGGTTTAATTATTTCCAACCTTTCAAAAAACTTGTTTTTGAAAAAACGGATCAAGTTAAGATCTTTCACCCCAGCCTTTAATAGCATTAATTTTGCTAAGCACTGCATGTAAAATGCTAGTTTCTGATTGGCCGAAAAATCCGAATTTAGAACCAAGTTAACGTCCTCCACCGCCCCCCAGCGATTTTGGGGAAGGATGTTAACTTGGTCCAAAAAAACACTTTAAAAAAACTCATTTTTTTCCATGGCCAAAAGTACTGGTGGAATATTGCTGAATAATATTTTTGGCGATTGCAAAATAGATTTATCGAAAAAAAAATGATCAGATGTTTGTAATCAGTGTGATTGTTTTTTTTTCTATAGATGTTTGAATTTTTAATTAGCCATTTTTATGAATTGTTTTTACCATGTGAACGATAGCAAAACACTTGAGTAGTTTTCAAAAAAAGGTTTTAAGTTTGCCAATTTGGCCGGGATAATTTACGCGCGATATGTCTCGTCCAATTTCAGCAGTGAACTATAAAGACTGGAATTGCAACCTATTTGGTCCAATGGATCTGTTAATAGATGCAAAATAGTTCATTTTTTACTATTTTTTTTCTTGTGAGGAGAATTTCAAGAATTCTTTTCAAAAATATAGTTTTCTATTGATCTCTCTGTTTTCATATATATTAACCTCGAACGAAAAGATTTCGAATCTTTTACTATCCCCTTCCCCTCCGACCTCGCGTGAGCATCAAATTTACTGTATAACGAGAGGATATATAAAGTTAGGTATGAACAAGACTGCTCGTATATCAGGGCGAATGTCCTTTAATCCTTATCGATTAATTTTTGGTTAAAGAAGTATTGGAAAATTAATAACTTTTGGGCATTATCAAAAATCTAGTGTAAAAACATCAGTCGTACGAAACTACTAGCCTCAATTCAAATTTGAAACGTTTTTTTTTGCAGTCGAAAATATCAGTTATTCACATTAGCTAGCCTCAATTCAAATTTGGAACGAGTTTGTTGTGCGGGATAAATCACTCGCATAAACAATGCGCGTTACGCTTTCAGAAAAAAATCCTCAAAACGCGCATAAATTAGCCAGATCATGGACAAACTGATTGTTTTCAAACTCTCGGAACATTAAAAAAACCGATCGGAGGTTAAAAAGTTCTTTTGTTCTGACTTTTGTAACGAAAATAACTGAATACTTGTGCTCGGGGTGGGTTTTTTTTCTTCAGACAAATTTCGACTTTTTAACTAGCCATTTTTGACGAATTTTTTTAATATCATTCAAATGGTATCGTTGTCTTGAGCTTAAATTTGAAAAAAAAAATTCGCTTGTGTTCATTTGTCGTTAAGTTATGGTGGTTTAGAGATTTGGCCAATTTGGGACAATTAACGCGCGATATATTTCACGCAATTAACGCGTAAGCGGAGGTTTAATCCGTCTTAAAAATCGTTCCAATTTGGTTGAAGGAAGCTTATTTGCCATAATTGATTTGTTACTAGGAGTGAAATTTATCACTTTGTATTTTATATGGCGTGTGGGGTGATGATTTTCATTTAAAAAATTCAAATTAAAAAAAATTCATTTTTTATTAAATTTAATTTTTTAATGTTATTACTGCTCCATGAACCTTAAAAGGCAGTCGGAACATTCAAGGCTTCGCCCTGATACGAGCAGTTTTGTTACATTTTGATTCAGGGAGTCGATATCTTGAATAAGGTAAAAAATTTGTTTGTTAAAAACTGTTACTTCGATCGCCGAAAGTTGACTGAATAAAAAATCACACCACCCGATTTGACTAAAAATGCTAATCATTGAGTTCTCATTGATGACTTATACATTTCATACATTTAAAAAATACAAAAATTCTGTTTTCTTCGATCGTCGGTTTAGGTTACCTTCTCATTGCCTTGTTGTTACGCATGTAAATTTTCGTAACGATCAGACAATGTGAACAAACATTTACTTGTAAAATTTCGCACGCGAGGGAAGGAAAAGAGCCAAGAATTCGGCATAGATGTTTCTTGATGTAGGCATACCTGAAATTTGAAGGCAGCTCCTCGTTTTCCAGAATCGTCTTTGTATTCAGGTAAGTTTGATCCGCAAAGTGAAGAGGGGGAAGATCGTTACTGATCATGCGAGTAATGAAGACCAATTTAGATCCATTGCTTTTCAGATTAACTGATTCTAATAAATCGTCGCTTATTGGCTGAAATTTAGAAGTCAGTGGAACAATTGCCTTTCGAGCAGTTAATTGATTTTGAGCCCAAAGTTGCGCGCCAATAACTAGAACAGCTAAAAAACTTGATCTGAACTTAAAAATAGAGAGTAAGTTTTGCAAGCCGCGGGCCATTTTGTTCAATTGGACAGCTTTGATAGCACAACGGGGAGCTTCAGTTTAATTTCAGTTGGTTTCAGATCGCTGAAAGTCGTAACTCGGATTCGGAATTTGTGACTCTGTGACTCTGATATTTTGTTTCTAATGTTTCCCAACGTATTGATGTGGTTTCTTTTCACAAAGCTTTCGTTTCTATCGACAATAAACAAAGAAATTATATCATAAAAGGAATATAAAAAATCAATATATGTTTAACATAATAAGGAATCAACTTTTGTGCGATTTGTAAGATAGATGAAAATTTAGTTTTCCTTGTAGTTTTTGTTTTGCTGCACAACTGTCTTCATTAATTTCACAAACAAAATTGGAGAGTCTGCGTGAAGCAACGATATTCAGCATGCATGAATAATTCAAACTCGATTTTACAAAAAACACGTTCACATTGGTAAAGAACTTTCACCTGAAAAATTGAAACTTAAAGTGATGCTTGCGATTAACTTTGTATTTGAAAATAAACTTGATTGAGCTCGATCTTTGTAAATAACAGCAAAATCAGCTACTAAGTGTAGAATTGGCGATTCTACTGTACCAAATGTTATAGCAACCTGAGCGTAAGATTGATTAGTCAATAAGTTGCGTAGTACAGCAAACAAATGGTTGAGCTCAACAGAGTTCAAGTTTGGAAGAATTCGTCACTCCTATGCCAAAAAAAAGAAAAACAACAAAATTGGCAAACCGACCCCCCCCCAATGGAAGGTTTGTGTGAAAGATGGATATTCAGCATCCACGATTAAATCAAATTGGATTTAACTGCAAAAGAAAAATGTTCACGTTATCGAAGAATTTTTATCTGAAAAATTGAAACTAAAAGTGATATTTGTAAATAACCGTAAAATCAAAAACTAAAAAAAGTCATGAATTTAATTTTCTTGCAAAAAAAGTGATGAAAGAAAGTCTAATCTAGGCCATTCAATTGAAAAAATATAATGTTTTTTTAACAAATTGCGTAGTTTGCCTGCTGAATTTTTACGACTTTGTAAAATCAACAATTTTTTTGTAAAATAGTATCAAGTTTTCTGGAATTGTATTGTTGTTGGTTGAATCACAGAAAACATCGCGTGCTACAAAGTTTTGAAGAAGAAGCAAATTTTGCTGTTAGCTAGTTTTGATGGCATCGCGCGCTCTTGCGCATTAAGGTAGCGCTACAAGACCTGATAGGGTCGAGAAGAAATTTGATCAAATCAGTTCAAAAAAACCTTGAGACCTTACTTCTAATTGAAAGAAAATATCCTTGACCATTTTGTTCCTCAGTTTTTTCCTTCCCCTAGAATGTTTTTGATATGAGTTATATTTTACATGAAATGCTTCCGACTAACTGCCAGATTTGAATTTCGATTGATAGACATTTTATCATTTTAATTAGCAAAACTAACATGAAAAGAATGATAGCAATACATCCAAGTTTTTGTTGTACAAGTCTTCCAAGGCTTTGACACAATTTCTGCTTGTGCTTGTGTTTTCCATTTTTTTTCAAGTTTGGCACCTTTTAATCCATTATATCACCTTTAAAAATGAGAAACTGTTTTTAAGCAGAAAAAGTTCAACAAAGTTTTATATTAGTAGAAATATACAACTGCCTGGAAGATAAACATTGGATCAACAGATCTGTTTTTAGGTGTCTCTGAGATGAAAAAAAAGTTACTAACTTACTCTAACATGATTTGAGAACACTAATTCCTCACTCCCAAGTTAAACTACATCGAAAAATTAATTATATATACTTCTCTGAAAAGAAAGAGATATGTCAAAACAAAGCGGAAAATAGCAAAACTAAAGAAAAAAATTGAAAACTGAAAACACCAGGGAAGATTGAAGATGAATTTTTTCAACTAGCTCTGCGTTGGCTATGATGTTGCCTCCCATACAAGTCGTGGTGAAATTGTTGACTTCATATTTACTTGCAGTTGTTATAAAACTCAAATCGTTTGGATAGTAATTTATAACACAGTTCAGCATTTTTTGCAGTCCTGAAAAAAATGTATCTGTAGAGATATTATACGTAGCTGCTGTCACCTTACGAGACCAACAACATGCCTCCGTTAACTTGTTAATTTTTTTTCCTTAGAAAAACTGTACAAAAATAAACAGGATTTTCTCACTTTAAATTTTTTGACTATGTTTCGAATAATTCAATCAAATGAAGTTCTTTTGCTGAAAAAGTTTGTTTTTGTATCCAAGATCTGTTACTGACTAATAATTACGGGTTGTGAACATAAATTTGAGTAAACGTGGGTAAAAGTGGCAATTTTCAATCTAGTATATCAAGATTTGTTTTAATTGTGGATCCCTATAGCCAAACACTGTGCTGAAAAAGAGTTTGTGCATGAGTTTTTGTTATCGGAATAGATGATTGTTGAAAAATTTTTTCTCATTCTGTAAGACATACCGCATAGTTTTGCGAGTTCATTATCTGTAGAAGTTCAAAATTTCATCCAAGATCAACCCAAGATATCAAAGTCCTTTTTTGCACTCAATTATTATATTATAATTTTTCACTTGTAAATTTTTCGATTGAATTTTATTTTTTGATTTTTGGAAATTTCTTTTCTTAGTTTTATCTGTGTCTAAGATGTTTGTTACCTTGTTAATGTCTAACTGTTTTTTGGTTTTGATGAAAGTTTTTTGATGGCGTTCATTTAACAGTTTTTTCCCTGAGGTTGTTCTGGTTGCAAAATCATGTGCATAAAAAAACAGTTTTTGAAACTTCTGAAATGATTGCCATTTTGTTAGTAAAAATTATAAGCAAAAGTGGTTGAGGGCCCGAGCCTTGTGGAACCCCAAATGCAATACTTCTCAAATGAGAAATTGCTTGATTACTTACTAAAAACTGCTTGCGGTTACTGAGATAAGATTCACTTAACTGCAATGAAGGACCTCTTAAGCCATACGCATTACCTTTTGAATTCAAGATATCATGATCTACTGTATAAAACATCATCTAAATGTCTACAAACGTACGTTTGTAGACCTTACTGACCTTTATTTTGCACCAGTTTCTAACATAGCTTACAAACTCACTATCTAACCCTTAAAATTTTAACATAAATGATGTATTTTCAATTCCTTAATTCAATTCAGTTTACCTTACACAATCAATGAACTTGTTGCTCGTTCAAAACTACCGCTCGAAGTATTATTGAATGAGGATGAAAAATTCACACTATTCGTTAAGTAAACGTTAAGAAATTTGATCGACTCGGCTAACATCTGTTCCTTAGTCTGTTAAAATATGAAATTTGATTCTTATAAAACAAAATCCGAAAAGATTAAGTAAGAGTTAACCAGCGAAAGATACTTGTGTTTACAAGATGAAAAGCAACGCTACATTTGGCGTTGTGCCATTTTTGCTAAACTCTTTTTAGATCAAAGAATCAAACTAGCAGAGGACATATTATGGTTTTTTTTCTCTTGGAACTATTTTTTCTGCCTAATTAATTTCTGTAAACAGATGCATCGTTCCAAATTGATGAGCCAAGCAACACACCACTGGACAACGTGAAAAAAAAATGATCCTTGATAATTATTTTTTTTGCATTCTTCTTCAGTGATTGAAGCCTGAATTGGGCTCGGTTACCCATCAAACGAGATTCCACAGATATCGAAACACTCAAATTTGCATTTAAAATGTGACAAAAATACGCTACAAAATCACAGTAAAACTAGCGTGTTACAAAGTTTTGAAGGCGAATGAAGTTTTCTTGTTTGCTAGTTTTGATGACATCGCGCGCTTTTGAAGCAGCTCTAGAAGACCTAATAGGGCCGAGGTGAAATTTGGTCGAATTAATGGAAAAAAACGTTAGGACCTCGCTACTAATTTAAAGAAAAGTTCCTTGCCCTTTTTGGTCCTCAATTTTTTGCCTTCGCCTGGAATGTTTATGAGATGAATTAAACTTTACATGAATTGCTTGAAAAAAAACTAACTGTCAGATTTAATTGATTGATTAATACACAATAGTTCATAATAATCAAAATTGCTTCCAAACAAACTTAAAAAGCAATCAAACTAAAGACAAATCAAGATTATAAGTCAAACATCTTGAACAAAATCAATCGGCTAGTGAACTTATCTCCCATTTTGGTACACATCCCCCGTGAAACATACAGATTCGATATATATTCTGAAGGGCGGCGTATCTATTCAATGGACGCTTGAACATCCACGTTTGCAGGGAATTTTTGGCAAATTGGGTAAAAATTTTGGTAAAGGTAAAAATTTCTTATCTCATAGAAAACTTTGATAATCAGATACCAATTTCAAATTCGAAACTCCCGGTCAACTTAAGCTAATAAATTAAGCTAAAAAATTAAGTATGATATAATCATCAAAAATTCTGCGCCAATTTAGTTTAAAAGCATTTTCAAAAGCAATTGTGCTCGGGGTGGGTTTTTTTTTCAGACAAATTTAGACTTTTTAACTAGCCATTTTTGACGGAATTTTTTTATATCATTCGAAAGCCATTGTTGTCCTGAGCTTAAATTTGAAAAGACATCACCTGTGATCATTTTGCGTAAAGTTATGATGGTTTAAAGATTGCTATTTTGGCCATTTTGACCAATTTGGGACAATTAACGCGCGATATAATTCGCGCTATTAACGCGTAAGCGGAGATTTAATCCGTCTTAGAAATCGTTCCAAATTAATTGAACGAAGCTTATTTGCCATAATTGACTTGTTACAAGGAACGAAATCTATCTTTTTGTACTTTTTATGGCGTGTGGGGGGATATTTTTCATAAAAAATTTTAAATTAAAAAAAAAAATTCATTTTATTTTATTTCATTTCATTTTTATGTTATTACTGCTGCTCCATAAACTTTAAAAGGCAGTCGGAACATTCAGGGCTTTGCTCTGATACGAGCAGTCTTGTTTTCATTTAGATGTAATTCATTTTTCATTTGCTACTTTAATTGATTGACGCTAAAAGCGCTCAGAAAGACAATTAAGGTGGCAAAAATTTTATTGACATTTTTCCAAGTTATAGTGTTTTAAAAATTTATTTTGCAAAAATATTTTTAGACTAAAAGCTATAACGGTTAAATAAAAGGTTAAGTTATCCATAAAAACTATGATAAAAATGATCAATTTGTTACAGAATTTAGCTTCTAAAAATTGTCATCTAAAATTGATTTGTAATCCAATTAGTTTTAGCCAAGTTCACAATGTCTCTGATGTAATCACAATTAACTCAATTTTTAATTGTTTCTCAACTATTCTTTTTAAGGCAAAAAATGCGGAAAATGTTTTAAAAAATTTTCACAAAAACTTAATTAAACCTATAAGAAAATTTTTGAAATTTTCGGAAAATCTTGCAACTAAAATTGGGCGTTTTCCAATTTTGCAATCTGAGAATTTTTCAAAAATATAGCCAACAGAATTAAAGATTTATCAACAATTACGTTTATTTTTAGATTTGTGTAGCACTGTTTAAGCATCAAATATATGTTTTTTAAAACAACATTTTCCAGACATCTGGGTTCAACCGAGTAAATGACTAGCTACGCGCTTAGAATTCTGATATTTTTGAGCTGACTTTAAAAAGAAAAACGGACTTGTTTTGGTTTTTCTTTGTTGCCTCAAAAACTTAGCTATTTTCAGGGTTAATCAGAGTCGTTGGTCGTTTCAATTGGCTATATGGTTTTTGCGCAAAATCAACATAAAATGAATAATAGCAAAACACCCAAGACTTTTGTTGTAAGAGTCATGCAATTAATTGACACAAATTTTGTTTTTGATGTCCAGTTTTCTTTCCAGCTTTGCACCCTTTCAGTAATATTAAAAATGATAATCATAAACTGGTATCAGGCGAAAAAAGAAATTTTAGCAAAATTTTTTTTAGTAAAGTTACAACTGCCTGGAAGACAACCATTGGATCTAGAGATCCGTTTTCAGGTGTCTCTGAAAGGTAACAAGAGTTATTAATTAACACTAACTTGATTTAAAAACAAAAATTTTCAACTGTCAAATTTAATTATCTCAAAAAATCACTTAAAAATTTTGCTGAAAAGAAACGGATGTGTCAAAACCAAGCAGAAAATAACGAAAATAGAAAAATAAACGAAAAACTGAAAACACTAGGAAAGATTGAAGATATACTTTTCTAAGAAGTTCTTTGTTTTCTATGATGTAGCGATCCAAAAAAAGCAAAATAGTGTAGTTGAAATTATTCACTTCATAACAAGTTGCAGTTTTTATAAAACTTATATAGCCTGGATGGTAAGTTATAACAACAGTTCAAGCCTTGAAAGAATTGTGTATTTAGAGATATTATTTGTAGCTTTGTGTTGCTAGCTTTGTGTCTTCAATACGTTGCAGAAAGTATAGAACATAAGCGGGACTCTCTTGCTTTAAATTTTTGACAAAAATTGTAATACCTCAATTGTAGAAAGTTCTTTTCCTGAAAACAGTTCGTTTTTAATTCCAAGATCTGTTACTGCCTAATATTTACGGATTCTGAACATGAGTTTGAAAAAGAATTGCAATTGTTGATATAGGATACCAATGTTGGTTTGTTTGTGGATCCGTATACCAAAATACCATACTGAACAATAGGTTTCGCATAAATTTCTTTTGTTTGGACTAGATGTTTTGATGACAACATTTTTCTCAACCTGAAAATCAAGAGACAAAATTTTGAGATTTTCTGAACTAACAATTTAATTGCTCTCTGAAGTTCAAAGTTTTGTCCAGGATCAATCTAAAGTAACGAAAACTTTTTTTGCACGCTATTGTTTCATTATGTGTTTTCACTTGCGAAGTTTATGGTTGATTTTGTTTTTTTTTTGCAAGTATTTTGTCTTAGATTTGTCTGTGCTTTTGATTATTTTTATCTCGTTATTGATTAACCGTTTTTCAGTTGTATTCAGAGCGTTTTGAAAGTGTTTTTTCTCTGAAGTTGTACTAATTGCAGTATCATCTGGATAGAAAAAATGTTTTTGAAACTTTAAATTGATTGCTATATGAGTTCAAACCTTTTCAAATCAGAGTTCGCTTCAATACTTACTAAAAACTGATTGCGGTTACTGAGATAAGATTCAATTATTTGCTATATAGGAACTCTCAAGCCAAACGCTTCTCATTTTGAAATCAACTATTGACCGCCTTCTAAACGTCTGCAAAAACTGAATCCTTTCTGAGTGGTTTCAAAAAAAATTTATCCCTTCAATCAATGAAACTTTCAAATTAATTTTTCCCCAGCCGTTCCGATAGCCAAACTGATCTTTATTGAACAAACTTAATCTTTCAAAACCACCTAAAACTGTATTATACATAATTTTTGCTAGTATTTTATCAATAGTGGGTAACAAAATGATCGGCCAATAGTTTGATTGATTATAATCTTTTTTTTTTATACAATGCAATAACCTGCTATTTTCGAACAATTATGAAAAACCCTTCAACCAAAATATTTCAGAATTTTTTTTTAAGAATGGGTACTCAATGGGTATTTATTTATTCTAATTTAAAAAAACTTTTTGATAGTATAGAAGTTGAGGCTAAATTTAATTTTAGCTGAACCCAAGAACAATGAGATAATCCTGCTTGAAGTGCATCGAGTGAATATGTTGATCTGCTATAGGCTTTTCATTGCCGAAACAGATAGAGAATTTCTTTCCTATTGTCAAAAAAACCAAAAACAATATTCAGTTCCTCAACTGTTTTTTTTCCTTGATTTCGATCAGTACTGTAAAAAACTGTCTACTTTTACTATCCGCCTTGGCTGTTTTCTCTAATTTTTTTGATAAAAATTTTTCATTCAATCATCAAAGTTTGCACATTTTTGCATTGTGTTTTGTACTTCGTTTTGTCCACGGGGCGGCTGGCAGGTTAATTCAAAAATGTTCCAAATTGTTTCTTTTTGCTGCTGCCTTCTTAATTATTTTAATCATACATATTTTTCGACCCCTGGACTGTTTTTTTTTGTTTTTTTTTGGTAAAAATGATTTTGATTTTGGACACAAAAGTTTTGAATTTGGTTGATTGATTTTGGTTCAGCAATCTAACACTGTTGCCTAAAAATGTTTTATTTGAATTTGTTGAATTTTGAGTTTAACGCAGAAAAGTGATGTTGAAGTTCCCACAAACAATATGTTTAGTGTCATGAAATAAAACCAAAGAATCGATATGATTTATCATTTTTTCTAAATTTGTCTGCTTACTCGAGTTAGGCGGAATTTGAACTGTGGTAACTATAGTCCTTATTTGATTGATTAAAATCTCTGTTCTTAAAAATTTCAAGTTGTTATCAACAATTTTACTCAGCACTGTATGATTTAAATCTTCTCTTACTAAAATATGAACACATGCACATCTCTTTTTTTCTGCAAGAACTTTCCAAGTTTTTAAATCCATCAAGAGATAAAATGATACTGTCATGTCTGCTTTTCCACCACATTTTAGAGTAGCATATTACTAAAGGATTGATGTCAAAGTTTCTGATATTGATTTGCAATTCATTCGAGTTTTTTTTTACAGTGAACGTATTCTCTGCGAAGCAAAAATTTCCATTTCCATTTCTGACTACCCTTAATGTATTTATCGGCCTCAATTTTTTCCTCAAAACGATTTGGCTTTTATGAAAAGAGACCAAAAAAGAGACCCCATGAAAAACACTTTAAAAAAGCGTTACAAAAAGGAAAAAAAAATTAAAAAGTGATTTACAAGCATGCTTATATACATAAGAAAAACTTTAAAAGTATGATGGAAGGTTGATTGAAAATAAATCCTTAGAAGGTCAAAAAGGAAAAAACAAAACTACTTAATGCTTTTTGAGTTATGAAGAGTATCCCGGTCTCGTTAAGTACTATGTTTTTTCCAGTGCGTCCTAGATCTGACAATAATTGCAAACTCATTTTTCTACTGAGTTAGCTATCAGTTATTGTAATTTCAGCGGACTGATTTATTTGCTTAACTTGAATTTATTTACAACTTCTACGAGATTTTGAAGTCTTTTTTTCTAGTTGGGTGAAATCAGTTTTCTATCATTCGATCTCTCCATAATCAAAGACGTCGCTTTAAAACAACAGCAACGGTTATCGAGAGCAACATTTTATTCAAGTTCGATAGATCTTCTTTAAAAACTCCCCCTATGAGACTTTCATTGAATCTATTCAATTATCCCCCTGCCTTTTTTGACAGGGGGATATTTTTAAATAAATCCTGCTTTTTCGTACCAAAAAATCATTGAAAAACTCTGACTGACAAAACTTGAAAAAAAAACCTTAATGATATATCCACTGCTACAGGAAGCTATGGAAACTATGGAATCTTATGCTGCATTGGACCTGAAATAATAATACATTACATCAAAATTTGACCAAAAACCATTAAAAAAATGTAGACTTGTTTAAACTTATGGGACAAAGTTTTTCTGATACATTTTTGTAACGTTGAAAACTAGTTGTTTGAAAAGAATTTGGTTGTTCAGTTGCTTACCTTTTTTATGAAAAAATGTTGATTTTTAATTATTTAGAGAAATTTTAGAAAATTTGGTGGTGAAAATAAATTGAGAATTGATCTAATTGGTATTGTTTTGGTAGTATCTGATTTAAACGTAGAATATGAACAAACTCAAATCTAAAACGGTACTAAGCAGTATTTCTAATCACTTTGAGCAGTGTTTCTATCAAATTGATTCTATTTGCTCAAGAAACCATTCAACTTTCAGAGCGCGAAATCTGATGTAAGAATGAATTTGACGGATGACTAGGGTGATAAAAATTGATGTGTTATGGAAATCAGGAAAACGTGCGTTTTTTTAACAAGCAAGTCTGTTCACATTATGCATAACCAATGAGCATCGCCGTCTTAAATGACTCGAAATTTATTTTCGAACAAACTACAAGACGTTTTTTGTTTCAACTTTTTGACCTGACTTTCAGTCAAATTTTTACATAACCGTTATTACAATTTTTTATACAACTTAGAAGATTTCATTTGATTGGGATTGTAAAAAAAAAGATTTCGAAAAATGATTTTGAAAAAAAAAAACATTTCACTTGTGATAAATTTCCGCAAAAACATAAAAATTTGAAATTGACGAGTCAATTGAAAAAGCTTGAGAACAACAGACGCGGGCAGTCAAATTACTCAAGATTCTGTCGTGATACCTGCAGTCCTGTTTCTGTTACTCTTTTACTTTAATTATATCATCTCAAATCTTTCAAGAAGTTAGATTTAAAACAAGAAACTGAGACTTGGTAGCTTCCTAATTGTTCTAACCATTCTACTGATTTGAGAAACTTTTTTGACATACTAGTCCTCCTGAATGCCACAGTTCTATAATTGTAGACACAAATTTACCTGTGTAAGTATTTAAAGGAAAATTTCCACGTTATTGTTGTAGGTATACTTTAAAACTCAATACGGGATGCAACGAACTTAAGAATTGCATAATTTTGATATAACATGGTAGAGGTAATTTTGCGAGCTCAATTAAAATTGTTTTTTCGATAGTTTCAAACATATGAGAGGGAGTCAAGCATTGTAAACTTTTGTCAGGCCTAGCAAAAAAAACATAAAAGTATCGAAAGCCATATTTCATCGGTCTGAATTTTTTTAAAGCTTTATTTGAAGAGCAGGCCTGAGTCACCAGGTTTTTTCTGTTCTGATGCGTTTTCTTAGGTTATGATTAGGTATAAACATTATGTTGTTGATTTACTTGAGTGGGGTCTTCGAAGATATTGTTATATAACCTCCCGATCGGCATCGAGTGCCAGTGATTTGTCGCCAACTTCTCCAATTTATCTTCACGTATTATTCCAACTTGGCACATAGTTGATAGATTTTTTTTAGCTTGCGTCCGCACGGAAATCCAAGTAGGTTTTGACTGGAGTAGCCGAAATTTGTATAGTCCCACCACATCGCTCAAAGCTGGAATCACTCCTCGTGTCGGTCTCGTATTTAATAGGCTCAGGACATTGTTCAGTCTTTTCGATAGGTATTGATGAACTAATGTCGTCAGCCACTGAAGTTTGACAACCATCAATCTCGTTTCCATAACCCTAGATAGTCGTGGCATCAAACAGTACTCATTCTATCTCTCTATGGTTAATCCCAAAAACTCGAAGTTCTGACGTTGATGGTGTCCAATTTCGACTCGACTAACGCTCGCAGCACACGATTCTCAAACTCTGTCGTAAAACCAAAGATTACATCATTCATGTGTACAATCAGACGTTTGATGCATTGTCAGTTTTCCAGATTCGGATAGAATAACAATGTTGCTTCTTACATTCATAAACCTGTTGCTTATAGAAACTAATTAACAACGTTTGATACCATTCGTGCGCAGAATCAATCAAACCATAAGCGGCTATGAGCAGCTTCTAACACTGTGTCTTCGTAAATGTGCTTCGACCGGTGATGTTACGTATACATATGTCTTTATCCTTCTCGAATGCAGAAAAGTCAACTTCATGTCAATCGTTATGGGCTCCCAGTTATTCGACTTCGATAAACATAAGGCAAAAATGTAGGCTCAAAAATGTAGGCAAAATTTTCTAGTAAAAGACTCTGTTCTTCTTGGTCTCCGCGCCTCGCCCATCTTGACTTCGCTCCTTTAGACCCATCCGTGGCCACTTTCCAGGTGTCGATTCATCTCATTATCATTATCCGCCTGCCCAGATCTCCTGCCAAGCAACTGCTGACCAGTTCAACATCTTTAAACAGATTCCAGCCTTCAAGTTCCTCTCTTGGCGACTGTAGAAGCATGCTTTGGTTCTTATCCAATCCGGTAAACCTACTAATTCTGTATGATTGATAAAGTTTGGCAGTGACGAAGCTATGGGATTTCGCAATCAAGTCATTATTTTTTAAGGGCGTTTCGGTCTCTCGATATTTGTACAAGTCACGGGAGTTTCACTTACAAACTCATGATCGTGTATAAGCGATTCGTTTGATGTCCAGTCGACGTAATTGTTCCATTTAGTTAACCGGGCTGCCTCCAATTGTGCCTTAAAATTGGTCATCCTCAGCTGGGTAGATGATGACTTGCTACGGAGCCAGTTTTCTTCAGCCTTCATCTGTTTTGGAGGCTTCTCGCTGCCGGCTTACTTTGAAACATTTGTCACGCTGTTACTCAGCTCCGTAGTATTAAACATCAAATTCACTTGTTGCCTTCCTCTTGCGTCTCCTTCTGTCGTTCCCGTCACTTCACTCTCCATATCCCAGCTACTTTCACCTTTTTGCTGTCCCATTTCCTCTTTTTCTGTCTCAATTCGCATTTAATTGTCTTTAAATTACACCAGTCTTGGTTCAGTTAAGGTTCCTTGCTGCGACAATCCTTAGTGTTCAAACCGCGTCCCCCTCCAGCCAGTTTTCTACTTCGGGTTTTCTCCTCTTCGGGTTTTATCCTGTCTGTCGTTTTGCTCCTTTTCTCGTTTAGTTGCTCCTCTCAGAGTGTCTTCGATCGAGCTTCCCTGGTAATCCACTTCACTTCTCCTTTGTTTTTCTCTGATGGCCTCCATGGCCCCGTTCAACCGAATCACAAATTTTCATCTCTCTAAATCTTCGTCTGTTCTTACTCGATTGATATTTGCTTCGCCACATCCTTCATCGCAGGTCTTAGTTCATACCCTTGATCATTTTGCTTTTCGCAATCAAACTGAACCCCATCGTCTGGATCATGGCTTTGAATGTTTTAGCAAAATCTTCAATTATCGGCGGGTTGTCACTGTAAACAAGTACCTTTTTCTCTCCATCTCTCCGTTTCGTTAGCTCTTCTTTCTGTTTCACTCTGTATTCCTTGCCCTCTCATTGTTTCAGTCTCGTATCCTCTCTTTAATTTGTCTCCAATCTCATTCTCACTCACCTTTACCTCACTAGTTAACTCACTACAAATTCAACTAATCTCACTATTCAACAGTTTCCGACAATGTATAAGAAACAAATTTTGATATCGAGTCGCATTTACAGTACTTTTTTCAATTTTATTTTCATACAATTTTATTCCAACTGTATTTCTCTTCATACTCTCACATACTGGATAAATCTCAAATACCACTTGATCGCTCATTTTCTTGCCTTGATTCATCTCATTTTGTAATACTTTGTCTTAATTCGCTAATAAATTAGGCCCTGAATTTTGTTTGTTTGTAATTTGTTTCAAACATCAATCTTTTTGTTTCGGTTGCATTTTTTTCTCCATCACCATTCCAACTAGTCATTGTCTGTTGAGCCGACATAATGCAATTCCTTTTTTCTTAAAGTTGACATACTCTTCTCAAAACAACCTTATGAGTTTTTCACATAACAACCTTGCTTCTCTTCTAAATTCCTCTTCGCCAGACAATTTGGTTACCTCGTTGAACTTTCTGATCTTTTGATCCCTCATCACTCTATTTTGTTCAAAACGACTTCTCCATGTTTCACAATTTTAACCCTATCGATATCCCAATCTTTGGCTGGTTTTACTTGTGAACAATGAACATGAATTAAATGTTTCCCATGATAACATCTGGAAATCCCTCTATCCATCGCAAGGATCTTAACCGGGCTCAACCAATAATTTTTCACTTAAAATTTTAGTTTGTACTTCTTCTAAATCTCTAACTAGGTAATCATGACGAACGTTTCTTTCTCTTTTTATCACTCAATTTTGTGTCACTTTTGATTTTACAAAGTTTTTTCGGGCTTTCTCTGCTCCTAATAGGTGTCCTTTCAGGACTCGTATATCTGCATCGTCAAATCCGGCGGCCTTTCCTCAATCAAATTTTCGTTTTTTGGATTTGATCAATAAAATCTCTGGCAACGGGAAGTTCCATTTACATCCAACGTTGAAATTTTTGCAAAAAAAGGCATGGGCTAAGGTTACTTCTTACGAGAAGTCCCAAAAAATTTTCTTCGCAAAGGATCCTTAAGATGCCCTTTTTGATCACATTATGTCCTTTGACAAACCCAATAGTGACAGGTGCGTTTACTGCCGTTATCCTTACTAGGCACCCAAAGGTTGACATTAGTAGCAAAAATAGGTCAGTATTGAATTAGCCACCTAAATCGTGTATTACATTGCTTGGTGTACCAGAGCCCATGAATCAACCTATTACAATGTTCTGCCTGATTATGACTGGTTTCTTTGATTCGACTTCGGTCATAACTGAAAATCGTGAGAACTCATCTATCACGAGTAATCAAAATACTTTTCGTTTTAGAGTCGATCGATTCAGCGTGATCAATCACCGCCGAGTCTTCACTTTCTTTACAGGCTGTATAATTTGAAATTACACTCCCAACTACCTCATCAGTGTTTTTAAATCGCATACTCTCCATCATTCCGTATTCATCAAGGAACTTTTCCATTTCATGTTTAATGCACTGACATGTCCAAATCTCAAACGAATATCTATTATTCTTTTTCTGTCAATTTCCTCATTACGAGTTCTTTCTGTCCAATAAATTTTCTCCTCTCTGTTTTAAACCTTTTGTTTCATTTTCGACTTTTGACAATCTACCTGAAAATTCCTTATCCGTTGTCCCACACCTGACTCTCCAGCTTAAAACTTAAAACTCGCTCACGGTCCAGTGTAAAATATAAAACTCGCTAAACAGTTCGACTTTAAAACCAACGATTTTACCCGAGAAAAGACAGGTTTTTTGAAAAAAAGTTTGTACATCGAGAAGCTACTTGTTTTTCGTTTTCGTTTTCTCTCGAATTTTTAATGCAGCTCAGCTCCAATAGCGCTACTGAGGTTATCTTTTGATCTTGCTTTTGGTACTATTGGAGAAAAAAAACAATCTCAATCCAAATTATATCCCGCTTTCTTTTGTTCAAGAAAGGGGGATTGTGACGTAAATTAATGCAGTCGAATTTTCGAACAATCAGAGTGCAGCAAAATTTAAATTATGAACAAAACGCTCTAGTGCTAGTTCACTGTTTTTTTATATGATTGGAAACTCTTTATAGTAGATGTCATAAGGGGATTGTTAAGTGGATCCCTTTGTTCGAACAAAAAGCAATTTCAACATATTTTGTACTCTCAAAAAACCCTAAAAATCCTGTTTTACTCTTTTACAAAATCATATTTTGAGCTGATTTTGAAAAAATGGGCCCTGAAATTATTAATTTGAGAAGGATGTTTGCGATCAATAAAAAAATGTAGAAAGGTCAACATCGGTTCACTGTATTAAAAATAACGACGAGAATAATTACATTATATGAAACAAAGCGATAATTATAAAAGGAGATATTGTAAATGATTAGTTTGTTCTGTTAATGATTGCTATTTTTGGAGTATAATTTTCAACCGAACACATAACTGTGGAAATCGAGAAGACGAGTTCGCGAGAACATTATCAATCTCACTTCAATTCAGTTTATTTTCTGTTTCTTTAATTTCGAGGGTGATGCTGTTGATGCTGTGCTTGATGTGATCACAGCTTTGATCCATTTCAGATGGAAGGGCACACTTGAGAAAAAAGAGCCATGTGTACACTTCACTAGTTTAGTCAAACTGCTCGACTTGGCAAAGCTAGCCACGCCATAGACACACCTGAAGCAAAGATAGCAGGTTACTGTGCAAGTAGCACAGAATGTTCCCATCATAGTGTTAGAAAATACAGATTTTAGGCATATTCGACAGCCAAAAAAAATAGCCGACCTGGAAAACAATTTTTTTGAAAATTTTTGGTAGAAATTTTTTGGATTTTGAAAAAATTTTTAGAAAGTTTTCGATTCTTAAATTGACGCAAACTAGTTCCAAAAACTAACTTTATTAAAAAAAAAACAAGGTTTCCACGGCTTAAATTAAGCATAAATAAGCTATTTTAAGTCTGCTCGCTCATCCTATTCGCTCTAAATTAGACCAAAAATCAAAAAATTCAAACAAGTTTTTCTGAAATTTTCTGACACTTTCTAGTGTCGTTCGAATCACGACTCAAATGGCTGTACAAATTGAATTTATTTCTGCGTATTAAAAATGTTGATATACTATGATTTTTGATATGCGTTCAAAAATAAACTCCGAAAGTAATTCCATGATTAAATATATTTAACACTCGATGTTGTTTGGAAGACTCTTATATCTATAATTCAATTCAAAGTGAGAGAAACAAGACTGCTCCTATCGTGTGACAAAATTTGAGAACTATGACATTATGACTTATCAAATTTATTTGATATTACAGAAAAAAAAAGATTTTTTTTTAAAGTCAGACAAATGTGATAAATTATGGAGTCACAGTTCTCAATTTTTTGTATATTCCGGAATTCGCTTAATCATCGACAAACACTGGAGTAAGGCAGCTATATAGGCTAATATAGGGCCTAAACTATTCAGTTAAAGTGGAACCACATATAAATAGATAAAATTTTGCAAATAATAATTTGACATAAAACAAACTGAAGGTGTCCACACTAACTTTGCATGTAACAAAGTCGAAAGCATAAAACCCCATTAAGCATAATTTATGAATTTCAAAAATTGCTAGATATATTGAGTTAGAAAAATTCTGAAAACGAGTTTCATAATTGTCATGTTTAAAACAAATATCTTTTTTCGGTTCTTTTGATGGACATAAAATCCAATAATGCATCAATTGTGTGAATTTATTACTATTCGAATGTCAAAGCACATGCTATCAAAAAGCTGTAAAGTTGCCCCAAAAATGGCACCAAAAATTGCGACTTAAATTAAGAAAAAAGAAAGAAATTTCTTTATGATACTTTAAGCTGACCTTAGTTTAATAATGGAAAAATTTTGAAATAAAAATAGATAAATTAAGAGGAAGAAAATTATATGAAGAAAAAAAAATCCGGAAAAAAACTAGTTAAGTTAACCGGAAAAAGATAAGATTTAGAAAGAATAAGAGGTAGAAATAAAAAATCAGATAAATTAAAAGCAAAATTTTTGAAAAGAAAAATTTCAAATAGGAAGAATAAATCAACAGGAAGAAGATTAGATATAAGACGTTTGAATGAAAATATTAAACACAGAGGTGCAGCTGAGCTAAGATACTGTGTCAAACAAAAATTCAAAAAATTTGTATAAATTGTTGCAGGCTAAAAAAGTAACGAAAATCATAAGGCTAAATTATTTTAAAAAACAATCACCCAACGCATAAAAAGGATTCGGGTTACACAAACTCCATTCTTTTTTCTCATAGCTAGTAAATGGAAATGATAAAATCATTCTTTTTTCTCATAGCTAGTAAATGGAAATGATAAAAAAACTTGGTAAAAAATTGCTTAAAATTTTGCTACCGACCAAACTGCGTATCTTACAGGAACAATTGGGGATAAAAAAGGCGCTTTCTGTTACTTTCTCTAATATGAAATCATACTGAAAAAAAATTGATGAAAAAATGAAAGCAAAAGTTGCAAACAATTGGCACCAAAAAAGAGCTTGAATTGCCATAAAAAAAATTGCAGATAATTTTTTTAAATTTGGAAAGCTTATAAACAACCTAATTACATCAAAAATGAAAATGGTAAGCAACGTTAAGATTGCTGGATCACACCAAAAAAAATTTAATAAGAAAGTCGGCCTTAAAAGAAACACAACTACCGACTACCCAACCAGTAGCTCTAGTCAAACTGTTAAAAAAGCCAATCGGCATATTCGTGCTGACGTGCAACTTGGCAAGTTGGGAATGGAGAGCTAAAACTGGAGATCTTGCGAACAAATTTACCAGCGGGTAAAAAGTCTAGTAGCCGTTTGCAATACCCTTTTGCATCCAGAGCCCTGAACAAACTCAAAAAACCGCAAAAATAGAAAATATACGACCGACAATTCAGAACAAACTTGCTTCCAGAGTAACAATTTGAGAAGCCAATGTGGGCGGGGATTAGACTAGATGGAAATCGGGTTGACCTCCATAAACCCAAAAAATGCTTGTCCAACAATTCCCTACACCGAAAACGTTTATCATACAATTCCATACATCAGGTGTATGGAAAAATGCTATTCATACAATTTTCTTATAATTGCAAATGAAGGCCAAATGAAGGTTGCAGCGAATGTTTAAAGAAAAGCTATATAAGTAAAGTAACCCCTGCCCCCCCCTCAGAAAAAACAGGTATCAGATAAGTGCGTCACAGAGGCACACACACCCCAACCTTCTCAAGAAGACAAGTGCTATAACCCTGAGTGCTCTACCCTAGGTCAGAAACTAGTTCGAATATTTTTTTCAATGATTTTTTGAAATTGTAAGAAAATTGTATGATTAGCATTTTTCCATACATTTGATATATGGAATTGTATGATAAGCATTTTCGGTGTAGGGAATTGTTAGACAAGCATTTTCGGTTTATCGAGGTCAACCCGGGCTATTTCCACCTTGGCGTCTCAAATTGTTACTCTTGATAGAGACACAAGACACCAACCGCAAGCTTATTCATTTATGAAGCCTTATTTTTGATTTCACGCACCACCTTACGTGCATGTCTTATTTTGCATATCTAAAAAAAATAAATTCCCTTTTTATAGCTTTGCGTCAAGTTTTTTTCTCAGACACGCTCTAAATAAAGCAACTGACGTCGGTATCTGGCACGACGTCGTCAATAATTCGCTATAAATTACCGCAGCAATTGGAATCCTAGAATTATTTTCAAATCAAGTCAAAAGAGCGGTGCCCCCCCCCCCCCACCCATCTGGCCATTGCATGGAGTATAACTGAAAAGACTCGAAGATTAGATAAATTGAAGGGAAGAAGATTCGATAATGGAAAAATATCGAGAAAGAAGATCAGATAAAGAAGAAAGAATGATTTTTATCATTTGCATCGAGAAAGATTAGAACAAGAAAAGATTAAACAAATGATCTATGGCCGTTTGAGGATATCACGACCTGCTCATGGCCATTTTGGTACTTTTTTGTGATTTATTTTTTATGCGGCCAACAGCAAAACTTTGTAAAGGAGCCTTCGGCGCAATTAAACTCTTTAGGTACAAGTATGGTAGTTGGCGGGTCCCAAAATTAAGATGGGTCCCTGAAGAAAAATTTTTAGGCCTTAAAGTCTTTGAAAACATGGTTCGCATTTGTTTACTTGTATTTTTGAACTCTTCACAAAAAATGCGGGATCTATCTTTCATATTTGTTTTTTCTTGGGTCCCACCATACTTGTGCCACTCTTTACTTAAGGGGTTTTCCAAAACGCCCAAAAACTGCAGTTTTTGCCAGTTGCTGAGTCGAACATGACAAAAATAGGATCTTCTCAATGAGAGCGAGGAGGGGGGTTCTAAACTTGAATATTTAATCACCTGGGTTTGGACGTTCCACAGTGCGCCATGAAAAGTGGCCCCCCATTATCATAGGCACACATACTCCCCCCAGACAAAATAGGGGTGGTACAGATCAAATCCGCTCGACAGGGTTGATCTACTTGGTATAACTCGTGTGAAGAGGTGTAATCTGATTCTTGAAAGAACACGTCCATCAAAACTGAGGAAAACTAAAATTGAATCCAACTTCCATCTTTTTCAAATTTTTTCAATTTTGTTACCAAAATAAAAATAAGGTTGCGTTGACGTTTTTTATTAGTATACTTGGTGAATGACAAGGAGGCGTGTCTGATCTAGACTAGACAATGGACTTAAAAACGAGCAAACAAACAAAGTGAAGGCTTTTTGAGGGGGAGGGTTCTCATGCTTGAAGGACCGAATGCTTGAAAAGTTTCAACCAATCAAAATTGCTAAGCGTTCCTATTGGCTAAATGCCTTTCTCGCAAAATCGAAATCAATACAGTGCTGATTTAAATTAACCCGAAAAAACGCGTTAAACTTGAAATTTAAAACGCATTTTTCTCAAATTGGGTTGTGTTTAGGTGAAAACTTATGAAGACAAAACTTGCTTAGAATTTTAGCAGAATTAATATGGTGTAATTTGTTTTGCGAAATTCGGGTCCAAAATTTTACCCCAAAAATGGGTCATTTTGGCTTTTCTTAGTTAATGGAAAATTACTCCAAAAATACCCAGTCGGTCACAGACATAATTATATCAAAGTGAGCCCCTTACGTAGCCCAACAAACTTTAAGAAGGGTATAATCTCCAAAATATTGTATAAGTTAATTTATTTTTGTTTGATAGAAAAAAAGGTCATTTTTACTATATAAAATACCAACTTTTTATTTAACAACAATTTTAAACAATATGCAATTTTTTTTTGAAGAAAATACCCTTCTTAAAGTTTGTTGAGCTACGTAAGGGGCTCACTTTGATATAATTATGTCTGTGATCGACTGGGTATTTTTGGAGTAATTTTCTATTAACTAAGAAAAGCCAAAATGACCCATTTTTGAGGTAAAATTTCGGACCTGAATTTCGCGAAACAAATTACACCATATTAATTCTGCTAAATCTCTAAGCAAGTTTTGTCTTCATAAGTTTTCACCTAAACTCAACCCAATTTGAGAAAAATGCGTTTAAATTTCAAGTTTAACGCGTTTTGTCCGGTTAATTTAAATCAGCACTGTATTAACCGAAAATAATTTAAATCAATGGAAAAATAATCAAAATATTACAAATTGCGGATTACAACCGCAATACTGTTCAGATAAACATCAAGATTTATGAGTTCAAGTTCATAAGAATTTTTCAGTCTTGAAAACTCATCTGCTAATTATCTAATCGGTCAGTATAAACATTAATGGCCTCAATTTATTTTCTTACTTTGAGATTTTCACGATTTATTTGAGATTTTGAATACTCAATTCTGATTGGCTGAAAGTAAGCTGAAATAAATTTCAAGCATTCGGTCCTTCAAGCATTAGGGACGCCACCCTTTTTGAGTATCTGAACAAATTAGGCGGTAAACGAATAATTGCTTCACATTAGGCGGTAAACGAATAATTGTTTCACATTTTGCATGTCCTCAAGTCGAATGAAAATAAGACTAACTGCTGGAACAGATAGTGATTCAATATTTGGACGATCACTTTCTTCTAATTGGGTTTCTTGTTTCTGCTTTGTTTGCGTTACTGCTTCTCATAAAGGTCTATTAAGTTCACTGTCTGGATCAGACCCGTCTCCTTGTCATTCACCAAGTTTACTTTTTTAAGTTTGCTGGGCTCTTCCGATTATAGACTTGCTGGGTCTGCTTAACGGTGGTTCTAAATAAGACTTAGAACCACATCTAATATTTATTCCTTTTATTTTGTTGTGTAAAATTAGCCGGGGAGCATAATAGGATAAGTCTTAGATATTTTAGTTTGTTTTGACTTCATCGTCATAAGAGTCCGGTCTCTATTTGGACAACCGCGTATTCAGACATTGTATTAACCAATCAGAATCGAGACAATGAAGAAATGAATTTCATATCTTTCTTTGTCTCGATTCTGATTGGTTAAAACAGTGTCTGAACACGTGGTTGTCTAAATACTGCTACGTAACCGTCGTCATAAGACTACACGTTTTTTTATAGCATTTTTTCATTTGTTTTTCCGCTGATTTTTTGGAGTTAAATCCATTTTTCTCACCCATAAAACTAAATCTAACTATGCCGACTCTTTATAATTTTGCTAGCAAAGGGTCAGATAAACATGAAAAGAACCCATTTTTTAAATATTAGCAACCCAAGAAATCTTTAAAATCACTTGAAATATGCCCAGAAATGTTTTCACCTTAAGTGAAGTGAAATGAAAAAATTTTAAAAGACAAAATTTTGAAAAGCTCAAGTTACTCAACAAAGGCCCGCTTAAAAACAATAAGCAACTTTTGGTTATCTGTGGATCAATTTGTTTTAAATTTGATTGTTGAAAAAAAATATATTTTTATATTTATCGCATGGAAAGATCCTCCCTATTCGTTGTCAATATATGAAATAAATATTTGCAAACATTTATACCTTGAAACAAAAATAAATCATTTTCGTTCTCCATAAAGCAAATCATCCGTAGTCTCATCTCAAAGTTTTCATTTACTTTTCTAAAAAAAAACAGTTTCTATTGTTTAAGATATAGAAAAAGTGGATTCCTGTGTTTTGTGTAATATAGATGTAGTCCCCATGCCTGAAGCACCAAGAACAACCCCAATTGGCGCCTTGTCTTCACAGGGTGGCAGAAACTGCGCGCTATGTTCGGATGGAACGGGGGAGGCTAGTTGCAGCAGAGAAATGTCGTGGGGGCATGGTCGGATGTTTGCACGAAATCTGGAAAAGATCAAAATTCTGATATACTTTGGGGAAATTTTGATGAAAACATACTTTTTAAAATTCATAAAGCTTTTTATGAATGGTGTTCCCTCAGAACGCCTGATCGTATGTTCGATAACCTTTGAATTTGAACTTGACTTCAGCCGCAGAAACAAATTACAAACTAATAAAATACTCACTGAGTCAGGGATACTATACAAGCAGATATGCCTATCTAGTAGCACTCCATGCCGGTTCCCTTTAAATAGGGAAAAATGTGCGAAAACTTTAAAGTAATTAGAAAAACAACAGATCATAGAATTTCCAATTATCTCTAAAAGTATAATTACAATATTGAAGTTTGCAAAAAAAAATCTTAAAATCAGTCCTTTTCATTACATTTTTTTGGATTAAATTGCTTTTCTGAGCACTATTTTACCATCTATTGGCTTATCAGATACAGCATTCGCCTTTTTTTTATGACTGTGTTGGTTTTACCGGCGAAATATCTTCGGTCTTTCACCATGTTGAGCGACGACCAGTTCTTGAGTCAACATCTTTCAAACGGTCAGGAGATTTTTTTCCCAGCTCGTCAAACAGTTCTGTAAAAATTTGGCTAAGGAAAAAATCAAAAACAGTATCAATTTTGTGATCATCTAAACTTTGCTGAATGATCAATTTTCTTATAAAAAATTTGGTTCGTAACACTTTTTTTTCTGTGCGAGAAGAGTTTAACTTAGTTAATTTTTGACGTAAAAGCATACGCAATCGGACGACTTGAGTTTAATGACGTTGCATAAATTTTTTAAAACTGTATTAGGCAATTTTTTTATGAAAAAATTATATCGGCCCCGGTACCTTGTTACTCTATTGAATTTGGCTAATTTTTTGCAAAGTTTGTCGATATGATCCTGTGGTACGGCGTAGTTTAGAGATCATTATGTTATTACTATTGTGCTAGCTGTCTGTGCTAAACTCGCCTTTGTCTATCAAGGTCGTGACCGACCTGCCAATCCGTTCTAGTTTAACACATGCCTTTAACACATGTCTATTAAACTTTTTAGATGATTAAAAGTCTCAGTATGTCCTAAAACTTCACCACAAAATGCCACAGAACTTTCAGCTATTTTTCTTACCAAACCCCTTCAGTTTTGGTTTCAATGAGCTAAATTTTAGCTTTTTATGCGCACACCACTCATATATTGCCTTCAGTATTGTCTGCAAAATTTTCTTGGTTTTCCAACTTACGGTCACAAAAACTATTAAACCATCGGCAGCGAAATTCAGCGCCTAAAAACAAATAGCTCTAACACTGATACATGTGGCTCACTATATTCAAAAAAAACTTGTTCCAGATTTCACTATATTACAATCCACTGGAAAGAAGTCTTTCCAGCAAGTTTTAGATTATTTCTCTAAGCCCCATGTATTCAAGTTTTCTAAATAGATTCGAGTGATCGACTGCATCAAAAACTTTTTTTAAATCAATTAAAAGCGCCCGCTAAACTTTTCTATTATTGTTTCTTTAAAAAACTTTGTTTTTCAAAAAAAGCACATGAAATTTTTTTCTGAAACCAACCTGTTCACTATTCGGGTATTAAAAGTTTGTGATGGTTGATGAAGTTGGTCATTCTATCGATGATCACTTTTTCAAAAAATTTCCTGAAGCTGGTTAATAAACTAATCGTTCTGTAATTATTAGGGTAGTCTGCATTACCAGATTTGTGAAGAGAAACTATCTTTGCAATTTTACATGCCTACGGAAACAAAAAAACTTTTACTATGCATTTTACAAGAACTGAGGTCAAGTAAAACTTTATGACTGGCTTACTCAGTTTTATCATTTCATTGCTCAAACCATCATGACCATTTAGTTCCTTATCAAACAAATTCTTAACAATTATTGAAATTTCTTGTTCAGTCACAGCACTGAAAACATTTTTATTTCATTTTCTTAGCCCTTTCAATTTTTGTTCATTTTCATGGAGTTTGGAATCTGGAGGTTTCAAAAAAATCTGCACTTGTATCTGCAACCGAATGGAAGGACTTTGCATTTAAAGAAAGATTAAAATTTTGAAACATCTTTTCAAAATTTTGAAATAACACAAATTTTGAAAATACTTGACAAAATTAGACATGATTGCTCATATAAAGGAGAAGTCCTGAAAAATCCGACTGCCTTTTAAGGCTTTTGAAATAAAGTTTGCTGTAAAAAAAATGAAAAAAGTTGAAATTTTTGTAGATTTTTTTTAATCATCTCCCACACGCTTGTGAATTATGTTCATGTTTTTATTGAGGCATACAACTTTTGTTGCAAATTATTATTTAAATAGCTGGATATGGTTTGAATTAAAAAAAATACCACAACCACACATATTTGGCTACTTTTTTTCAGAAGCCGAAACAAACGTCCTTGTTTAACATTCATTATGGAAGAAGGGTGATTCGAAAAATTTCTTCGCATATATTTAAAAGATTTCAAACGAGATATGGGCCAAAAAATGGCAGTCATTTGATTTAAAACTTTTGTTAACACTGCAACAGCGTTATATCAAACATTAAACTGCTGATTTATACTAAAATTTATCGAAATGACTGTCTGTATAATGTAAATGGAAAGGATATGTACTCACTGTTTGGGAATGAACTTCTGTACCACCGAAATTACTTGTGTTTCCAACGGGATGGCATAATCTCCGATATGCACTTTAAGGTTATCCGCTGAAAAAAAGCAGTGACTCGATAGAACTAACATTGGGTAGATTATCCAACTTGTGCGGCTTTATCTCCAATATTCACTTACAAGCTGCTCACTCGAAAAAAAAAATTATTTAGCTTAGCGCTTAATTCCCATTTGATTTCTTAGAACGATTAAAAAACCTGACCCTCGGTAACTATTTTCCTTTATTTCAAAAAGAGTGTTTGTTATTCTGAGTTTAATTTTTAAATTTAACAAGGACGCCGGTTGCTGTGGAAGTAGCACATAA
>NC_087065.1:74215961-74263300 GCF_963678635.1 Symsagittifera roscoffensis | reverse complement strand
AGGCTAAAAATCTAAAGAAAACATGAATAAAGAATGGTGAGTTTTTTCAATATTTTAATTAGTTAGTAATATTTACTTAATTCATACTTACCTGTTAGTCGTCGGGGAAAAAACCGTGGGGGAAGATGTCGTGAATTAGTTCTGAAGTTGTGAGTAGTTTAGCTAGAATGCGGATGATATTTTTAGTTTGAAGCAGTGGCCAAAGCAATTGAAGTGCCTTAATAGTGGTTAGTTCTTCAGTGCCTACTGCAAACTCATAAGGTGTGTTTTGGATTAAGTTATATAATTTGTGGTTAAATTTAGTGTTGTGGATGAATTCTAAAATTGGGATTTCTATAGGCTGTACAAACTCGTGCGGGATAAGGAAGGGTCGGGATTCTTCGGCGTTGAAGGTCTTGGTGATGGGGCAGAAAATGTACATTTGGGTTATGGGGTCATAATTACGAAGAATACCATGGAGGTTAGTGTCTTTAATACAATATGTGAAATTTAGGAAATACGGTGAAGTGTATTTTGAGTTGATGAATTGGAAACGATGGTGTGGTTGTCTAGATGGTGTGTGGAGGTCAAAGTGATTTTGGATGAAGCGATAATAACTATATGTATGTGTTTGTTTAGTGCGCAACATAATATCGTGTGAGCAGTGTAAATCTCTTTCGTGTGGTGCAAGGAAATGAAAGGTTAGTGAAAAGATTTGGAAGCGTTCTTTAAAACTTTCGTATGCCTGTGTGTTTGTTAGTGCTTCTGAAATAATGTGATCAAACTTTCGGTCGAAGATGTTTAGTGTAAATACATATGGTGTCTTGATGAAAAATTTCTCGGTGATTTGTGGATTAGCGAAGCGATCGTCGTCTAGGAATTTATCTTGGTTAGCTCTAATGATGTTGTGATCGTAGTATTCTAGTGTATATTCATTAGCTCTAGGTGCAGTGTGTATTTTTAGTGATTTTTTATATCCAACGTAAGTAAACTGTCTAGCGGTTAGTGGTGTAGTTAGTTGATATAGCATGTCCTTATTTCGCTCTATATCGATGTGAGTGTTAGATAAGGGTAAGCAAAGAGGGTTAGTGAAATGATAGTATGAGGTCCAAGAGAGAGTGGGCATTAAAACGTATTCATCTACAAAGTTGCGTGTTTCGTTAGCGTCGTGAGGGGTGTTTAAGGTGTATTGTGGAAACGAGGGTAAAGTGATAGCTAAAAATTCTTTAGTGTTAGTATGCTGGGGGTGGTTGATGTATTCACGGGCTGTTCCTGGTTTTGCTGGGAAAGGATGGTTGGGGAATTTTCTTTTAAAAGTGCGGTAAGCTCTATTTGTGTTTAGTGAAGATATAGTGGATGTGGATGATGGTGTTAATGATTCAGTATAATTTGTAGAGGGTGTAGGGGGATTGGATGAATCTGTAGTGGAGGAGATTTGGTTTATGGTCGGGGTGTTAAGATGGTAGGGTTGTTGTTGGAGGGTAATAAAATTATCTAATTCTGGGGAGATTCGGGGGGTGTCTGGAGAATGAGATGATTGGTCAGAATGGTATGAGGAGTAGGTTGGGGTGACTTGGGAAGCATAAGAGGGTGTGGGAGTGATTGGGTCAGGGTTATTTGACAATATGGGTTGAAAAGGAGGTTGAGAAAAATTAGAAGGGTTATGAAAATTATTGGATGGGGACGGTTCTGAGTCGGCAAATTCATCGGGGGTTTCAATATTCGGATTATTTAGCTGTGAGATGGAGTATAAAACTGAAATATGTGAGTTAGTGTCGGAATTCATGCCTGATGTTACATTGCTAGATGGAAAATCGGGTGGCGGAAAAGCAAAAAGTGGTATGATTGGGATTGAAGAGGTAAGATTGGTTGGATGGGAATTTGATCGGTGTAGTGATCCAAGTTGGCGGCTCATCGTGGGCTAAAAAAATTATTATTTTGAGATTGAAAAGCGGTGGTATGGGGCTGTTCAATAATTTGTTCATAAGTATTATCATCTTGTGATTGATGTGTCATTATATGTTGGACGGGACTTTGCGATGTATTGAGTCGAAAATTTGGATTATGTGTGATTGCTAAATTTCGAAAATTTCGTGGGACTAGGGATAGTGGATGGTTATTTGGTAGGGGTGGTAGTTGTGGTGCCGTTGGCTGTGTGTCGACATTGTTATGTTCTTCGTCGTATGTATTTTGTCGTGTTGTTATTTTTGTGTTATATTCTTTTATTTGTGCGTCTAAAAGAATTTTGTTTATAGATGTGGAAAAAATTCCAAAAAATCCTGCAAAGAGTATGCGTGCTACGCTTGCTTGTCTGTTTACTTGTGTGTGTATAGCACATGTATTGTAGATTCCTTTTAAGAGTGAGAAAAGAAATCCAATAAAGTTAAACATTGCGTATAAAATAGTCAATTTTTCTAAGATGTAGTAGGGCCATCCTAGAAAATCAATGATCTCATTTTTGAGTGTAACGAAGCTAAAAATGTTAATTGGTGATATATCTTGGGGACGGTATTTTTCGCCGTTTAGATATATATAATCTTTAATGTCTTTAAAATATCCGCTATAGTCTTGCGTGTAGATATCGGCAAATCCTGCGGTTTCTGCAAGTTTGCGTAAGTTTTGGTCTATTGATTGTCTTTGTATTGTGTCCATTTGTGTTAATAATTCCTGGAATTGTTGTGTTCTAATGTGATGTTGAATATCTGATTTTGAGTATATTCCTATTGATTGTAAGTCTATATTTGGGTTTCGAGCGATAGCGCGAATGCTTTCTGGTGAAAATTTTTTGAGTGATTGCATTAATGTGGGATATGGAGTGAGAAGGTAATATTTATTTTCATCAGGGTTTAGTTGTACTACATTGTGGCTATTTTCTGATCCACATGGGACTGCGGTATCCCAGAAATAGGTTCTTCGTGAAAGTGTATCCACGAAATGTACTTTATTCTTATAAAAGATAGGGATTCTTTTATAACATCGTTTATCTTCAAAAACGTAGAGTGGTGATACTTTTTTGGTACAAGTATAAAACCATAAGATGTTTCCTTCGTAGTCTAAAAAATTTGATCTATTTCCTGATAATAAGTATCCTGCGTAGGGTATTTTTAATACTGCTAGTGCAAGTGATTGTAATATTTGTGTTCGTTCTAATTCGCATAGTTGGTGTAGTGTTTCTAATTCGGAGAGTGACATTTCTTGAAAAATTCGGCTAATTGTATAATCTAGTTTCATATCTAAATGAATATCATAGTGGATATTACCGAAATATGTAGTATTCATTAGTGATAATTCTTGTAAGCGTGTGCTTCTGGTGTCATAAGGTTTTAGATGTCCACCAGGTTGTCCGTTGCTTTTTTCAAAATTAACTGGTATATAGGATGTTCCTTCGTTTAGAGGATGACCTGTGGCATATGGGTCGATTTTTACTTTTCCAGTGGTCATGTCGAATCCTTTTTCGTATTCAACTAATATTTCAGAGTATTGTGTTCTGTGAAGTGGATTCCTGTATTTACATGCAAGTTCTGTTTCTTGATATATTTGAAAACGTGTCAATTTATTTTCTATATTGTCTATGTTTCTAAAATCGGAACTTAGTTTTCGTGATGGATGGACTTGTTCATAAGGAATTGATTGTATGAAATATTTTTCGTGAAATTTTATCATACGAGCGTGTATTTTTGCTACTTGAAATGTTGTACATGTATCTTCGGGGAACCAAACAATTGTTGCTTGTGTTCTTGTTGTAGGGTCGCAATATCCTTGATCATTTTTACAAGGTAGTCGGATTCCTTGATAGATCATTGTATTATCAGATAAATCTCGTGTGAGTTGTATTTTTTCGAGTTGTATTTTCCAATCGAAAAACATTATTTCTTGGTATCCTTTATTTTTTGTGTCTGTTTGCAGTTTGATGGGTCATTTATACCAATGTGTGGTATCCAATGTTTATCATGTAGGTCATAGGTTAATCGTCCGTGTGCGCCGTTATACGGGTATTTTTCGTCTAGTTTTATATGTCCTTGGTGTCTTTCAAGTTGTGATTGATGTACAGAGTCGGAAAAAACTTGAAAATTAACTAATTTTCTTTGGGAGTTTTTATTTTGTGTGATGTTTAGTCTAAGTAATTCATTTTTACAATCGTCGGGATTGAGATGTAAAAGACGTTCTATATTACTTTGATAGAATGATTCATGGTCAAGTCGGTTTTTGTTTCCATTCGAGACTTGTGAACAATGTACTTTCTTTTCGGAAAATGTTGCTGTGAATTTATAACCTGTAACTGTTGTTGCTCGGGCTTTTGAATAGAGTGTTGCTATGATATCTGTGGTTTCTATAGCTTGTGGTTCTGTTTCACATTGTGATACTTGATTTATTGCATATTTATGTAGTGTTTTTTGTTCATTTTCTTCGCAATCGTAATGTGTTACTAATAAATCTTGTGGTCCTGTACGAGGGGAAGGGTTTATGTTTTGATTTGAGGTTACTAGAAAAAAGAGTTGGAGAAAAATTAATAATTTTAGAATATACATGTGTATGATAATCCTGAGTATGGGTTATAAAATGTAATGTAACCAATTGTGTTTTTGGTATATCTGTCGTATTTGTATATTACTTCAGTAGTTATAAACGGTGGTGGTAGTGATTGAGCTGTTATGTTAGGTGGATTTAATGGGTAGGGATGTTGTGTAATATTGTTTAATTTAACTGTGATTTCAAACTTTAATTGTAAACTGTTTTGTTGGAGTATTTGAATATTGTGGTCACGGATATCGTTGTGAATATCTTGGCGATATTGTAATCTATTAAGTGCCCAGTTATGAAGGCGGTTACTTTCTTGATGTTGTCCAAATAATGGTGGAGGTGCTGTAAATGTATTCCAATCTAATCTTAAAGGAATATTTATTGATGATTGTTCTCGATATCTGGCGTCGAGATTATTTGGAAAATTTAAGTTAAAGGGTAGTGGTGAAAATTGGCTTATTGATGGTGTTGATGGTAGTGATAATGTTTCTGGTAGTGATGAGGATGTTGTTGTATCCGTAGAAATATCTATGGGGTCATTGACTAAATTTGGTTCACCTTGTGTGAATGAATGTGTAGTCCAATATGGAAATCGTGATGTTTGGTTTGGGGGGTTAAAAGGATTTTCACGTATTTGTTCAGATGTTGGTGTTGAACCTAAGTAATCTGATGGTAAGCTTGAGGTGCTACGTTGTGAAAGAAGTGTAGGGGTTTCTGGTAATATACCAGTGGTGTTTTCTGGAGTGGTTTGTGATGGGGATTGAGGTATATCAAAATGAACTCGGGGAGTTTGAAAATTTCTATTTCGTCGAGGATGTATAATTTGTCTATTTATTTCTGTTGTGTTTTGGTTTTGACTAAGGTTTCGTATTCTACTTAGTTCTTGTGGAAGTGTTGGGTAAAGATTATCTGTTGGTTCACTTAGAGATGCTTGTCGTTGAACTGGTTCTAGTGGTTCAGATAAACAAGCGTGCCGTTCTTCAAAAGTGTATGGATTGTCTTGAAAAGAAATTCGTGTAGATGTTTGAGGATTTTGAGTAGTTGAAGGTGGTGTTGGATTATCTTGGGATGATGTCGGTGAAGACTGATTCTGTGACTGTTGGGTAGCAATTTTTGATGGATTTTTGAATTGTTACTTTAGTGGGAAGGTTTATGTTTATTATAATTTTCTTCCAAAAAATAATTAGAAAAATTGTTGCTAGGGCAAATGTGATGATTGCTTTCTTTATACATTTACATATGGTCAAAATGAGGGATGATAAAAATGTTATGAAAATTACAAACAATAAAAAAATATCAGTTCTACTGAAAATTGTTCGTATCATTTAGACAAGTTGTGAAAATCGTACCTGTGGATATATTCAAGGGTTTTGGAAAGTTGGAGGAATAGTTCGAGTATAGTGTAGAAAATTAAAAAAATGTTACAAAAAATGATTAAGATTATTAGAAAAGATTCAAGTATATCAAAAAGAAATATTATAAAGGCTTCAAGTATTGAAAAAAAATGTTTAACATTTATAAGTATTTGAGCAACTGTTTGAGAGAAAAGCATTTAAGAAATGATCTCTTGGTCGAATATTTTTTGCTGTTTGAGCCGATTTTCTAGTGTGGTCGAATTATTTATTAGTTTTTTGACAAGTGGGTTGAGTTTTGTAAAAAATTGTTGGGGGCAATTTTCATGGTGACTGGGAGGTCGTCTTTTTCTTTATTTTTGTTTGTCAAATGATCCGGGGTATGGTGAGATTTTTATACTTTAGGCTAATTAAAATCTTCATTTTGTTACTTTAGGCTAAGTTATCAAATTTGTTTTGGGGGTATTCGTGGTCTGAGTTGGGGAAATATTGTTGATCTTTGGGTTATTAGATAAGGGAGGGGTACGGTATTATGGTGATATTTATTTTAGCTGTCAAGTTGGAGTGGTTTGCTTATTTTTGACCTGGAGGTTGTAAAGTTATAGTTAGAGATGTGCCTGGAGTTCTAGATTATTCGTCTAATTGATCTTAGTTTGAGTTAGAGAAAGTGGCGGATTGGATGAATCCTATTGGTCTATTTTGAACTAGAATTATTGCGTACTTGTGAGCATGTTATTTTGATAAAATGAAATGAAAAATGTTACGGAGGTTTCAAGATTGTGAAGTATAAAATCTTAAAATTACTTTTTAAATTCTACTTTCTTTAATATTTTAGATTGAGGGATGAACATTTTGTAGTTTTTACGTGGTTGATTTCGGAGTCTTGTTGTTTTTCTATGTTCTGATTTGTCTATTTCTTCTTGGGGTATTATTTGTTTGGTCATTTTTCTATTTTTTCTTTGTTTTGGAGATTCTTTATGGTTTTGTGTATTGATTTTGGTTGCGGTTGGTTTTGTGTTTTGATTTTCGGTGGGGTTATCATTTTGTTCTGTGTTTTTCAGATGTGGTTCATTTTGAATGATTTTTAATCCTGTGAAAGAATATAATTGAGTTAATTCGCGGAGTGCGTATTCTTTTGGGTAATAAGGTAATAGGTTGTTTCGATGTTGAACGATTTCTTTTTTGTTTGAGTCGGTAATTTTATATGTGACATCAGTGGGTTTTGCAATTATTTGGTAGGGTCCTTTTCGGAGGGGTTGTAATTTTTTAGAAATTCCTTTTTGAGTATTAAAATTAGGTATTAAAACAAATGTTCCAATTTTTAAATCGGAAGCTGGTGTAAAACGTGAATTGATTTGTTCATTTATGTTTTGTCTTTGTTATAACTTTTTCGTTATTTTTTGGTAAATTTCATTGTGTTTCTTATCTCTATTTAAAATCCATTCGGTGTGTGTACCGGAGGCTAGTTTAAGAATTTTTGGGTGATGAAAATGATCTTCATCGTGCGTATGTAATGGGAGGTTATAACAAATTGAATCTTTATTTGGTTGACAATAACCTTGTGCGTTTTTATGGGAATTTGCTGTAAACATTATTGGTTTGCGTGGCTTTTGGTTAAAAACCATTTCGTATGGTGACATTCCTAAAGTTGTCGTGATTTGTGAATTATATGCTAAGGGAAATAATTTTACATCTGCTGACCATTCGGTATATTTTGTATCATTTCCGTTGATGATACATCTAAGATATTCTTGTAGTGAACGGTTCATACCTTCGACTAAGCCGTTTGTCCAAGGTGCATGAGATGTACGTGGTTTGTGTTTAATGTTGTATAAATGACATAGTGTTATTATTTCATTATTTATAAATTCTGTACCATTGTCTGTGACTAAAATTTCTGGTAGTCCAAATTTTGCTATCCAGTGTTCATAGAGTGTTGTATATGCGTAATAAGCATTACAATGTGGTACTGGGTTAAGTGCTACATAATGTGTAAATGCGTCAACAATTACCATAATGTAGGAGTTTCCTTCTGATGAGGGTGAAATTGGTCCTTTAGTATCAAATGAGATACGGTGATTAAAGTACAAACTTTGTCCTTTAAAATCTTGTTTCTGTGCTATTTGTTTTTGATTTGGGTAAGGTTTATTTAGTTGACATACTATACAATCATTGCATAGTACTTTTATCCAAATTGGTGCATTTGGGAAGTAAAAATTTTGTATAAAATTTGAATATGTTTTTTCTGATCCAGAGTGTCCTTTAATATTTTGTGTATGTGAAATATTAAAAGCTATAAGAATCATACTTAAAGGGAGACATGGAACTGTAGACTCATTTAGGTTATACTCTAAAAGGTCTGTATTTTCGTTAATTGTTGTGTTGTTAAATTTGCGAAAGTATCGGAGGAGTGTTTTGTTTCCTAGAATGGTTGAATCTGCTTTGATAGGTTTAGTTTTATATTTGTGCCATGATTTCAGTTGTCGAATTACTGGGTCAAGGTTTTGATATTGTTTCAGTGTTGAAATTGTAATTGTTTCTGTTGGGGGGAGGAAAATGTTTTCGATTTCTAATTTAGATAAGGGTATTGTATCAAGTGGGTCATGGAGGTCAAAAACTTGATTTATTGTGTATTTTGAATCATTTGTTTGTGGTCCTGATAAATTTATTTTATCAGTTAAATCTTCTTTTTCAATTAGTGGAAAATGGTCTTTTTTAGGCGGGTGTTGTTTTGTTCGTTTTTGTTGGGTGTTACTTTTTATCCATTGAGAATATGGGATTGGTTTGAAGGTTGATGTTCCAAGTAAATCAACTTCATAATGATTATTTTGACAATCTAAATAAAGTGGGAAATGTTGTAAATTATTTATTTGTGATTGTTCAATATCAGTTTTAACTGCATATTTGCATTCTAATCGAGGTGATGTTTCGTTTTCTGCAAGGTAGAATTTTATATTTTTGGGTATTTCAACTGTTGTTTTTCGTGTAAGTAATTCAGGTGGTGTATTTCGACTTAAGGTGTCTGGTAATGCAAGATTTTTTCCTGCAGTCCAAACTATATGTAAGTTTGGAAATTTCATTAGAATTAGTTGAAATCTGTAAACTCGGTGGTTTGGGTTAGATTTCTGTGTGAAAAGAAAAATGATAGGTTTGTGGTCTGTAAATAAAACTGTTGGATGCTTTGATCCAAGTATCAGAAATTCATATTCTGTCAGTGTATATATTATGGCTGTACATTCTCTCATTAGAGTTGAGAGTCGTAGCTCTGCTTGAGTGAATAATCGAGAATTTGCTGATATGAGGTTCATTTTATTTGTACCATTATGTGATTGTAATAGTGCTGCACCGATGCCAAAGTTCGAAGCATCGCACATTGCATAAAATGGTTGATTTGAGTCTGGAATTGTGTTTGAAATTTGTTCAGTTAAAAGTTTCTTTATTTCTTCAAATCGTGTTTGATGTTCTGTGTTCCATTCAAAATTATTTTGTTGTCTAAGGATGTTATAAAATGGTCGTAGATATAATTGCATTTTATAAACATATTTACTTAAAAAGTTTAACATTCCAAGAAATTCTTGGATTTTCTTTTTATTTGTTGGTGGTTGAAGTTTTTGAATAGCGTCAATGCGTGATTTCAGTGGAGTGATTGTTTTTCTTTCTATGTTATGTCCTAAGAATTTAACTCTTGTCAAAAAGAAGTGTGATTTATCGGGGGCGGCCTTCAGATTTTCGTTCTGAAGTATTTGGTGATATTTTTCTAAAACGTTGAACATTTCGTCTTTTGTTTGTGATTGCATAAAAACATCGTCTAGATAGGTGATTGCGTTTTTCTTGAGTATTAGTGGTCTAAAAATTTTGCTCATAAAAGCTGAAAATGCTGCTGGTCCTATGGATATTCCATAGAATAAGCGGTTAAATTCATATTGTTGGTTTCCGATAACAAATTGTGTTAAACGTCGTGATTGTTCATCTAGTGGCATTTGATTGTATGCACTATTCATATCGGCGGTTGTAAAGTATTTGCCGTTTATTTTTGTTAAAATAACTTGTATTGGTTCAATGGGCCAATTACATTTTGATTCATCTATGAGTGAATTGAGGTATCTAGCGTCGAGAACGATTTTTAATGATTCTCCTTTAGCTAGAATGATAACGGGGTTGATGAATGTGTTGCCTTTTGGTTGTTCTTCTTTATTAACCGGTGATATAATGTTGTATTGTTCTAAAATATCGAGTAATCTGTTTACTTTATCATGTAAGTGAATTGGTACTTTACTTGCTCTCTGTTTTTTGAAAACTGCGTCTGGTTTTAATGGGAGATGTAGTGATGAACTGATTTTGCCAACATCGAATTTTGATGTTGCATAGACTGATGAATATTTAATTAGCTGTTTGGCTAATTTTTCGAATTCGTCTTGTGTTATTTGTGAATGTTGGAAATTAAACATTGTTAAAAATTTTTGTTGGTCCTCTGTATAGTTACTTATGTTGAATGTAGGTTTGAAATATGGAGTTTTTGTGAAATAATCCGTATTTCTGTTTTCGTTACTTATTATATTATTTATAGATAATTCTTCATTAAGAATTGTAGATTGGCAAATATCTAGTAATTGGAGTATATTATTTACGCGATAGGCTTTTTCGTGTATTGGTGATATTGTAGCGTTAGTTTCACAATATCCTAAAAGTCCTGAAGGTAATGTTACTTGGTAAGGTGTGTTGTTATAAACATGTAAGGAAATAATATCTGAATTCGAATTTTTCAAATATTTTATTGAAGAGATTGTGATTTTGAAAAATTTATGAATAGGTTTGAATTCAAAATCTGACATATAAAATTTTTGTTTATTTTGTTCTTTATCATATTGGTGAACTTGTTTGATTGAAAAATTATAGATGTTTCCTGATAGTGGTTTCAGGTGTTTTCTTTGTTGGTTAAATATCGAATAAAATTTTGAAAAAAATGGTGGTTGTTTATTTAATCTTTGAAAAAATGTTAAGGATGTTTCTTTTGTTTTTGTATATTTATCTTTGATTAATATTTTACTATTTAGGATGTTAATTGTTGGTATATACTTTGAAATAAATGGTATTCCAATGATATTATATTTAATATCAGTGATATGGAATATTTGTTTAAATGGCTTGTTTAGAATTTTACTTTGCTCCATTGTTCTGGTAGGGAGGAGAAATAATTGGATTTTTCCGTAGTTTATCAATGTTGATCCTTGTGCTGTTGCTAACTTACTGGAGGTTTCGAGAGGTGTTAGCTTTGGATGTAAAGTTTTTATTTCATTCCATGTGGGAATGTTTATTATGTTTGATTCTGCTCCTGAATCAATTAAAAAATCTATTTCAAGGTCTGGTGGTTGAAATTCTTTATTTCTTGGGCTTTCTAAGAGAAATGGTATTGTCCAAATTTTTTCTTTGGGTTGTTCTTTTTGTATATTTTGATAAATGTGGTTTGTATTCAAGCATTTTGTTTTGGTATTTTTATTGGTTTGATTTGTAGTGTTAATCTCGTTTGTTTCTTGCGTCGTTGGTGTGGAATTTATGGGTGTAGTGTAATAATTTTGAAGAAATTCTGATTGATTTTCATATATATGTGATGGAAAGGGTTGTTCATATATGACAGATTCATAGTCATTTTCGACTTTTATCATATTGATAGCAAGAGTGTTTTCAGTATCACTTTCTGAATCTGATGA
Organism: Symsagittifera roscoffensis; assembly: GCF_963678635.1. Classification (NCBI taxonomy): domain Eukaryota; kingdom Metazoa; phylum Xenacoelomorpha; order Acoela; family Convolutidae; genus Symsagittifera; species Symsagittifera roscoffensis. Next base: position 74,251,740 of record NC_087065.1, on the reverse strand, counting down.
TGTACAGTTTATTTGATTGAGTTGTAACGCATCAGTTACTGTGTCATCAATACCTGGAGGGTCTGATGTTGTTTCTGGGTTAGATTGTACTTGATTGATTTGCCTTTGATGTTTAGGTGTACTACTTCTGTGGCGATTATTAGAATTATTATAGTTATTATTATTCCGGTGTGGTGATTGGGAATAATTTCTATAACGATTATTATAACTTGGGTGTCGATTTTGTGAATTATTTCGCGATCTGTTTTGGTAATTATTGTTTGGTCTGTTATAGTTCGATCTATTATATGAGTTATTCCTTGATCGATTGTTCGGGTAATTCTGGTTTCGGTTGTTTGAATAACTTCTATTTCGATTATAGGAGTAGTTTCTATTCCTATTGTACGATGAATTTCGTGATTGATTGTTTGGATAGTAGTTATTTCTTGATTGGGAATTAGATCTAGAAACAAATCGTTGTGTATTTGAATTTGATCTGGAGTAGTTATTTCTACTATTTGGTCTATTGTAGTGATTTTGTGATGAATTATACGTGTTTCTTCGTTCTGGTGATCTTCCTCTATAACTTGAGTTATATGGGGATTGATTTCTTGTATAATTTGTATTGTTCGGGAGTGGTTTTCCTGAACTGTTGTTGCTGTGAACTGTTTTGTTTGGTAGATTTTGATCTTTTTTCATGTATTGATAGAATGATTTATTTGGTTCTTTGTATTTTTGAGGTTTATTTTGACTATCTTGCTGTTTTTGTCTACATTCGGAAATACTATGTCCGTATCGTCGGCAATAATTACACCATTTTTTGAAAGATGGTTTGCCTTTAAAGTTCGGGTTCTTTTCGTAAATATTGAGTATTTCAGTGATTTTTTCAACGAGGTCTGTTTCTGATTCCTGTATATTATTAATATTAGTGGGAGTCGTTTCAATTCTGTTAACGTATTGTAATTTTAGATTTTCCGTTTCTTCTAGTTTCATCGTGATTTCTGCTTGTTCTAGTTTGTCTACTAGTTTTCGAAAATCTAAATCGGGTTCTCGAATTGAAGAAGGATGGGATGCTCTCTTTTTTATTGCTATTTTCCTTAATTGTGGTGTTAAGGTCATCATTAAGATTTCTGTCATCTTTGTGTTTTTATAGTCATGTGTATTTAGTGAATATGCTTTTCGAACTAGTGTTTCGATTCGTACTGCTATTTGCTTGATGGTTTCGTTTGGTAATCTGCGAATTTCATTACATAAAACTCTTTGTTGTTGTTTGTTTCTTTCAGAGTCAAACATTTTTGAAAATTCTTGTGTAAATCTTTTCCAGTTTGATTTTATTTCTAGAGGTAGTACTGAAAACCATTTTTGGGCTGCGCCATCTAAGGTTGTTTGTATTAACGCTGTGCGTCGATGTATCCAATTTTGATGTAGTGGCGTATTAATTGGTTCAGGTCCTATATTTAAAATCAAATTTGCTGTTACTGCATTTAAATAATCTTCTACAGAGTATTCAGGGTCTGTTCCTGTGAAAACCATTAAAGGTTTGTTTGATGTTATTGATGATCCACCCATTAGGTATGGATTCATTGTCATTTGTAATGATTCTGCTGCATTTGGCATTTGAGAAAAATTTGAAAGTTGGTTTCTTGTTATTTCATGTTGTTGAAGATAATATGGGAGTGGTATTTCATTTTGCATTTGTGATGGTTGATACGAGTGTGCAGTCATTGGATTTTGTTGTTGAATTGGTTGAAAAGATTGTGTATTAATTGGATTTTGTTGTTGAATTGGTTGTTGATGTTGTGCATCTATCGGTTGTGGAGAAAAATTCCTATGATTTGTACGTGTTTTCTGTATTCCTTGTCTACGATATTCTTGAGTATTTTGTGCAAATATATCTGGTTGTAAGAAATCATCATCTGAGGATAAATAATCCATTTGATAAGATGTTTGTTTTTTATTTTTATTTTGTTGAAAAAATGGGTAATTTTCACTGCGATCCTGTGGAGGATTTGGTTGAAAATTTTTGGAATTATATTGGGCCGTTGGGTTATCCCAGTTTCGAGGTTTTGTATATTGATTAAAATTCCTTTGTGGTTGATAATTTGTTTTTGATGGATGTGTATAATTATAATTATGGTCTGCAAAGTTGTTTCTAGTGAATGTTTTGCGTGTTTTTGATGGTATTGTCATGGGTCTGTGTGTTTGGTAATCCATATGTGAATATTTAGGGGCAACCGAAGGTTTAACGGTTGATTGTAAGGTTACCTGTGTTTGTGAAGGATTTGTATTTCTTGGTGTTGTTAAATTTGGGCGTATTGGTGAAATACTTTGTTGTGTAGTTGTTGTGTGTACAATTTCTTCATTTATGAAGTGTGATGGTGTCTGGATATCTTGTTGAGTAAGATTCCTAGTTCCATTGAGGTTTTCGTTGTGTATGACTGTCGAGTTTAAACTATTATTTTGTGTATCGGGTAAAAATGTATTATAGTTTAATGGTGTTGCATCAATTGTTAATGGTATTACTCTTACATAATCTCTTATGTAAGATATTGTACCTATTGCTTGACTTGAGATTGATTGTGGAAAGCTTATAAATGCGGGATGAGACCATTCGGGGTCCCAAACATAATCTGATTGTTCTGTGATAGCGGTATCATCGTTCGAATTTTGGGGTCGAAAATTTTTTCTTGCTTGTGCAATTAAATCAATATTGTGTGTGAAATAATCTATTATGAACCATGCCAAAATTTTTTGTAAATCGTGTTTGGTATGTTGTGAAACGTCGTCTTTCGTGAAATTTTCTTTAATGATGTTTAAATAACTAGAGAGTAGTGTAATTTCATGTCGTACTTTCAAATGTTTGGATGTTTCTGTCGGTGAGACATTTGTTAGTGGGAGTTCATTTTCTAATATCGAAATATAACTATATATTATTGCGAAAACTTCATTGGTGAATATGGAGTTTGCTCTTTGTGAGTTATGGTATTGGATGCTTTTTATATATTCTGAAAAAACTTTTGAAAATTCTAAATCAAGATCGTCTGTTTGTATAGTATATGTTCTATTATTATGGTTTGGGGAAGTGAACTCTATGGAGTAGATTCCATACTGTTGTGTTATGTTGCATATATCTTTTAAGTAGTGGTCTATGATTTGTCTTTTGATTTTTACATCTGGGAACTCTGTTTTACATGGACTGATTCCGGGTTCAAATAAGTTTACGAGTAAATTTTGACAAAATATGTGTTGTCCTCTATCAGTATCTGCATCTACTATAAAAGGAAAGATTTCATCGTCATCTGGAGTTTCGTCACCTGGGGTGTGTGTTGAACTCATTTTTCCGTTCGATGACTGTTAATATGTAATTATTAATGTGTCGAATTGGTTGATTCCAATTGTATAAATGTACTGGTTTGTGTTTATACTGTTTTTTTATTCTTCTTTTTCCTCTTTGTGATGAATTTGAAGTTGTTTCTGAGTCAGAAAAATATAATTGATCGTGTTGTGGGTAATTTTTATCTATTGATTCTTTTAATTTGTAGAGTTCGTCTAAACTGTTGGTTTCTGATTCTGAAAATGCGTTTCGATTTTTTGAAAATCTTTTTCGTGTTATTTGTCTTTGTTTAGTTATTATTTTTCTCTTTAGTGTTTGTCGTTTTGTGCGAATGTATCCAACTGTTTGTGTATGAGGTGTGATTACAAGGTCGTATTTTTTGTTATCTATTTCACAATTGTGTAAAATGATTGTTTGTTTATTTCCTAGGTTTTTAAATGACATAAGGTTTAGAATGACGGATGCAAAGGTTGTTAAATGATTTCTATTTTCCTAAACTGTTAGTTCTTACGATTTTTTGGTTAGCTTAACCTGGGTCTTTTTGTTCAGGGTTGGAGAGAAAAGTATATCGATTCCGAAGAATGATTTTTACTTTCTCGTGACTAGTATAAGCTAAGGTGTTAACTTACCTAATCTTACTTAGGGGTAGTGATTGTGTTCAAGGGTTGGAGAATAGTAAATCGATCCACAAGGTTCAGGTATAATTAGAACGCGAGTAGTTCGTTAGATACTATTTTAAACTTACTAAGTCTAAGATTTATCCTGGGTCTGGTAAGAGGGGGGATCAAGTGAAGGATGAATAACCGAAGTTCTTCACTGTTTATCCTAATTTGAATGATTAGTTTTGTTTAAAAATTTCTATTAGTCTTGGGTCTTTAGAAAGGGTTGGGTAGTGAATCGACGTTTGAGGTCGTTAGACACTAATTAAGTGGGTGGGGGAGAACAAAATTGTTCTGTTTGATCCAAGGATAAGCCTTGATGATCAAATTTGAGATTTAATTAAGTAGAAAATGATTTAAGATCCAAGGATAAGCCTTGATGATCTGATTTTAAATTAAGTGACTTTAAGTTTTAATAAAGTTTTAAATTTGTGTAAAGGAAAGATTTAGTATTTTGATGATATTAGTGAGTTGATGATTGCTGTTATATTTTAGGTGATGAAGCTGGAACAACAAGATGATTTATGATTACTAACCATTTATTGTCATGCTACTAATTTTTATTTTTATTTTCCAATAAATATTTTTCAAACATGTTTTGTATAATACTGCAGAGTTTTAGAAAAACGATCTTAGATCTTTTTATCAATCGTTATTGTATAATATTAATTTTGTTTAGCGCCTGAAATGATTTTGAAGATTAACTTCAAGGTTTTATGTTTGCAAATGGAAATCTAAATTCATTGCAAGTAGTATTCGAAATATAAAAGTTTGTTCTGGCTTTTGCCGAACTATCATATAACTATACGGCAAATTTCTACTTTGTCGTATGTCGTCTTTGGTTCGAGGTCTTCTTCCAATTCCGGGTAGTTCTATTATGGTTCGGAATATTGGCTCTGATCTATTGAGTCGGAGAGACATTTCAATTAAATTATTGTCGTATAACATTTTGTAAATGTTTTTGTCTAATTTCTAATCTATTTTTGGTTAATTCTAATCTAGTAAGGTCTTGTTCGAGACTTATGGTCGCACCAGATGAGTTATGACTGGAGTGTATAACTCATAGAGTAATTTCGGATAGGGTACACCGTCTGCTCGTCACGCTATCTTATTTTCGGCCGGATAGATTCGTGCAACTTCTTAGTCTAATACCGATCCTAATCTTACTCTTATACTATCTAGTCTCAGGTTGTTTAACTAGTCTCTGCTAGGCTCAATAGATCTAGGGTATACTGGTTTATTGCGGCTGCTGAAGTGCTCGGGAGAGTCCAACTAATTTCTAAGTTAAATTCAAATCTCTCTGGTGCTGAAATTACAAGTAACTTCAGCACTTACAAATAAGTGGGTTGTTAGTTAGATGGATCATGATTGGTTAATATTAAATACTTTACATTGGTAAAACATTTAATTTATCCAATCATAAAATATAGTTTAGATCAGGTTCCAGTAGGCATACCTGAAATTTGAAGGCAGCTCCTCGTTTTCCAGAATCGTCTTTGTATTCAGGTAAGTTTGATCCGCAAAGTGAAGAGGGGGAAGATCGTTACTGATCATGCGAGTAATGAAGACCAATTTAGATCCATTGCTTTTCAGATTAACTGATTCTAATAAATCGTCGCTTATTGGCTGAAATTTAGAAGTCAGTGGAACAATTGCCTTTCGAGCAGTTAATTGATTTTGAGCCCAAAGTTGCGCGCCAATAACTAGAACAGCTAAAAAACTTGATCTGAACTTAAAAATAGAGAGTAAGTTTTGCAAGCCGCGGGCCATTTTGTTCAATTGGACAGCTTTGATAGCACAACGGGGAGCTTCAGTTTAATTTCAGTTGGTTTCAGATCGCTGAAAGTCGTAACTCGGATTCGGAACTTGTGACTCTGTGACTCTGATATTTTGTTTCTAATGTTTCCCAACGTATTGATGTGGTTTCTTTTCACAAAGCTTTCGTTTCTATTGACAATAAACAAAGAAATTATATCATAAAAGGAATATAAAAAATCAATATATGTTTAACATAATAAGGAATCAACTTTTGTGCGATTTGTAGGATAGATGAAAATTTAGTTTTCCTTGTAGTTTTTGTTTTGCTGCACAACTGTCTTCATTAATTTCACAAACAAAATTGGAGAGTCTGCGTGAAGCAACGATATTCAGCATGCATAAATTATTCAAACTCGATTTTACAAAAAAAACACGTTCACATTGGTAAAGAACTTTCACCTGAAAAATTGAAACTAAAAGTGATGCTTGCGATTAACTTTGTATTTGAAAATAAACTTGATTGAGCTCAATCTTTGTAAATAACAGCAAAATCAGCTACTAAATGTAGAATTGGCGATTCTACTGTACCAAATGTTATAGCAACCTGAGCGTAAGATTGATTAGTCATTAAGTTGCGTAGTACAGCAAACAAATGGTTGAGCTCAACAGAGTTCAAGTTTGGAAGAATTCGTCACTCCTATGCCAAAAAAAAAAGAAAAACAACAAAATTGGCAAACCCCCCCCCCCCCCCCCAATGGAAGGTTTGTGTGAAAGATGGATATTCAGCATCCACGATTAAATCAAATTGGATTTAACTGCAAAAGAAAAATGTTCACGTTATCGAAGAATTTTTATCTGAAAAATTGAAACTAAAAGTGATATTTGTAAATAACCGTAAAATCAAAAACTAAAAAAAGTCATGAATTTAATTTTCTTGCAAAAAAAGTGATGAAAGAAAGTCTAATCTAGGCCATTCAATTGAAAAAATATAATGTTTTTTTAACAAATTGCGTAGTTTGCCTGCTGAATTTTTACGACTTTGTAAAATCAACAATTTTTTTGTAAAATAGTATCAAGTTTTCTGGAATTGTATTGTTGTTGGTTGAATCACAGAAAACATCGCGTGCTACAAAGTTTTGAAGAAGAAGCAAATTTTGCTGTTAGCTAGTTTTGATGGCATCGCGCGCTCTTGCGCATTAAGGTAGCGCTACAAGACCTGATAGGGTCGAGAAGAAATTTGATCAAATCAGTTCAAAAAAACCTTCAGACCTTACTTCTAATTGAAAGAAAATATCCTTGACCATTTTGTTCCTCAGTTTTTTCCTTCCCCTAGAATGTTTTTGATATGAGTTATATTTTACATGAAATGCTTCCGACTAACTGCCAGATTTGAATTTTGATTGATAGACATTTTATCATTTTAATTAGCAAAACTAACATGAAAAGAATGATAGCAATACATCCAAGTTTTTGTTGTACAAGTCTTCCAAGGCTTTGACACAATTTCTGCTTGTGCTTGTGTTTTCCATTTTTTTCAAGTTTGGCACCTTTTAATCAATTATATCACCTTTAAAAATGAGAAACTGTTTTTAGGCAGAAAAAGTTCAACAAAGTTTTATATTAGTAGAAATATACAACTGCCTCGAAGATAAACATTGGATCAACAGATCTGTTTTTAGGTGTCTCTGAGATGAAAAAAGAGTTACTAACTTACTCTAACATGATTTGAGAAAACTAATTCCTCACTCCCAAGTTAAACTACATCGAAAAATTAATTATATATACTTCTCTGAAAAGAAAGAGATATGTCAAAACAAAGCGGAAAATAGCAAAACTAAAGAAAAAAATTGAAAACTGAAAACACCAGGGAAAATTGAAGATGAATTTTTTCAACTAGCTCTGCGTTGGCTATGATGTTGCCTCCCATACAAGTCGTGGTGAAATTGTTGACTTCTTATTTACTTGCAGTTGTTATAAAACTCAAATCGTTTGTATAGTAATTTATAACACAGTTCAGCATTTTTTGCAGTCCTGAAAAAAATGTATCTGTAGAGATATTATACGTAGCTGCTGTCACCTTACGAGACCAACAACATGCCTCCGTTAACTTGTTAATTTCTTTTCCTTAGAAAAACTGTACAAAAATAAACAGGGTTTTCTCACTTTAAATTTTTTGACTATGTTTCGAATAATTCAATCAAAGGAAGTTCTTTTGCTGAAAAAGTTTGTTTTTGTATCCAAGATCTGTTACTGACTAATAATTACGGGTTGTGAACATAAATTTGAGTAAACGTGGGTAAAAGTGGCAATTTTCAATCTAGTATATCAAGGTTTGTTTTAATTGTGGATCCCTATAGCCAAACACTGTGCTGAAAAAGAGTTTGTGCATGAGTTTTTGTTATCGGAATAGATGATTGTTGAAAAATTTTTTCTCATTCTGTAAGACATACCGCATAGTTTTGCGAGTTCATTATCTGTAGAAGTTCAAAATTTCATCCAAGATCAACCCAAGATATCAAAGTCCTTTTTTGCACTCAATTATTATATTATAATTTTTCACTTGTAAATTTTTCGATTGAATTTTATTTTTTGATTTTTGGAAATTTCTTTTCTTAGTTTTATCTGTGTCTAAGATGTTTGTTACCTTGTTAATGTCTAACTGTTTTTTGGTTTTGATGAAAGTTTTTTGATGGCGTTCATTTAACAGTTTTTTCCCTGAGGTTGTGCTGATTGCAAAATCATGTGCATAAAAAAACAGTTTTTGAAACTTCTGAAATGATTGCCATTTTGTTAGTAAAAATTATAAGCAAAAGTGGTTGAGGGCCCGAGCCTTGTGGAACCCCAAATGCAATACTTCTCAAATGAGAAATTGCTTGATTACTTACTAAAAACTGCTTGCGGTTACTGAGATAAGATTCACTTAACTGCAATGAAGGACCTCTTAAGCCATACGCATTACCTTTTGAATTCAAGATAACATGATCTACTGTATAAAACGTCATCTAAATGTCTACAAACGTACGTTTGTAGACCTTACTGACCTTTATTTTGCACCAGTTTCTAACATAGCTTACAAACTCACTATCTAACCCTTAAAATTTTAACATAAATGATGTATTTTCAATTCCTTAATTCAATTCAGTTTACCTTACACAATCAATGAACTTGTTGCTCGTTCAAAACTACCGCTCGAAGTATTATTGAATGAGGATGAAAAATTCACACTATTCGTTAAGTAAACGTTAAGAAATTTGATCGACTCGGCTAACATCTGTTCCTTAGTCTGTTAAAATATGAAATTTGATTCTTATAAAATAAAATCGGAAAAGATTAAGTAAGTGTTAACTAGCGAAAGATACTTGTGTTTACAAGATAAAAAGCAACGCTATATTTGGCGTTGTGCCATTTTTGCTAAACTCTTGTTAGATCAAAGAATCAAACTAGCAGAGGACATATTATGGTTTTTTTTCTCTTGGAACTATTTTTTCTGCCTAATTAGTTTCAGTAAACAGATGTTTCGTTCCAAATTGATGAGCCAAGCAACACACCACTGGACACCGTGAAAAAAAAATTATCCTTGATAATTATTTTTTTTTGCATTCTTCTTCAGTGATTGAAGCCTGAATTGGACTCGGTTACCCATCAAACGAGATTCCACAGATATCGAAACACTCAAATTTGCATTTAAAAAGTGACAAAAATACGCTACAAAATCACAGTAAAACTAGCGTGTTAGAAAGTTTTGAAGGCGAATGAAGTTTTCTTGTTTGCTAGTTTTGATGACATCGCGCGCTTTTGAAGCAGCTCTAGAAGACCTAATAGGGCCGAGGTGAAATTTGGTCGAATTAATGGGAAAAAAAATGTTAGGACCTCGCTACTAATTTAAAGAAAAGTTCCTTGCCCTTTTTGGTCCTCAATTTTTTGTCTTCGCCTGGAATGTTCATGAGATGAATTAAACTTTACATGAATTGCTTGAAAAAAAACTAACTGTCAGATTTAATTGATTGATTAATACACAATAGTTCATAATAATCAAAATTGCTTCCAAACAAACTTAAAAAGCAATCAAACTAAAGACAATTCAAGATTATAAGTCAAACTTCTTGAACAAAATCAATAGGATAATGAACTTATCTCCCATTTTGGTACACATCCCCCGTGAAACATACAGTTTCGATATATATCCTAAATCTATTCTATGGACGCTTGAACTTCCCCGTTTGCGGGAAATCTTTGGCAATTTTGGGCCGGAAAGGTAAAAATTTATCACCTCAAAAATTTATCATCTGGTTGGATAATCAGATACCAGTTTCAAATTCGTTGACAACTTATCACATTGAGACTAAAACCAAACTATGAGGAAAAATGTTTCCAATAGATGAAAAAAATCGAACGTAGAAAAAAAATATTAAAACTACTGTGCATGTCTCATCGTCTTGAAAAAACTTCCAAAATCTTTAATATTCCTGCAGACTCATAGACAAAAATAGCAAAAAATTTTTGCAGTTTTTTAGTTTTTCTCGGATAATATAGCTTTGACAGAACATAAAATTATCATCAAAAGAGTACACACTATTAAAGCACACTATTAAACAGAATCCAAACAAAACTTGAAATATCGAAAAAATTTTAACCGAAGTTGGTCAAAAACAATTTTGAGAATAATTTTATGGTCTAAAAAAGATATCATTTTTTCTGCTTGCTTCAACTCCGATGTGAAACGTTGATCTACAAGTTTGCAACAAAATCAATTAAGCTAAAAATTTAAGTATGATTGAATCATCAAAAATTTTGCGCCAATTTAGTTTAAACGAATTTTCAAAAGTTGTCACATCAATAAATTTTTAAACTGCATTTTGACCAAAATCTATTTGATGACTTTTTTTTCGTTTAGATGTATTTCAGTTTTTTGCCTACTTGCTTTATTCGATTAACATTAATTGCGCTCAGAAAGACAATTAAAATGAAAAAAATCTTATTGACATTTTTCCAAGTTGAGATGTTTTAAAAATTTATTTTGCATATTATTTTTAAACTAAATTCTATATACTAAATAAACAGTTCTCAATAAAAACGATGATAAAAATGATCAATTTATTACAAAATTTTGCTGCTAAAATTTGACATTTAAAAATGATTTGTAATCCGATTAGTTATAGCCATGTTCACAATGTTTCTGAGGTTTGTCAATGATTCTTAATTGTTTCTCAATTGTTATTTTAAAGCAAAAGATGCGAAAAATGTTTCAAAAAAATTTGTCAGAAAAATTTAATTAAACCTCTGGGAAAGTTTTTGAAATCTTGGGAAAACCTTGAAAGTAAATTGGGCGTTTTCCAACTTTGCAATCTGAGAATTCTTATAAGACAAAGCCGAAAAAAATTAAAGATTTATCAACAATTAAGACTATGTTTGGATTATGAGAATAGAAAAAAGCGAAAAAAAACTGAAAACACTAGGAAATTTTAAAGATATATTTTTCTGAGAAACTTTTATTTTATATGATGTAACGACTCAAAAAAAACAAAATAGTGTAGTCTCAATCGTGCACTTCATAACGAGTTGCAGTTTTTATAAAACTTATGTATCTTGGATGGTAATTTATAACAACATTTCAGCTTTTTTTGCAGTCTTGAAAAAATTGTATATTTAGAGGATATTTTACGTAGCTAGCTTTGTGTTCCTAGCTTTCTGTCTTCTTTGCGTTGCAAAGTAGTATAGTAGATAAACGGGACTATCTTGCCTTAAATTTTTGACAATAATTCAAATAAATACCTTAAATAAAAAAAGTTTTTTTCCTGAAAACAGTTTGCTTTTATTTCCAAAATCTGTTACTGCCTTATGTTTACGGATTCTGATTATGAGTTTGAAAAAGCGTTACAATTGTTGATGTAGGATATCATGGCTGTTTTTTTTGTAAATCCATATACCAAAAAACCGTACTGAACGCTAGGTTTTGCATAAATTTCATGTGTTTGGACTAGATGTTTGGTGGACAAAGTTTTTTCTCAAAATGAAAATCAAACGATAAGATTTGGAGATTAACTAATCTTAACATTAATATGCTCCCTGAAGTTCAAAATTTTGTCCAGCGTCAATCTAGAATCAAGAAAACATTTTTTGCTGTTTCATTATGTGTTTTCACTTGCGAAGCTTATGGTTGATTTTTTTTTTGCAAGTATATTGTCTTAGGTTTGTCTGTGCTTTTAGTTATTTTACCTCGTTATTGATTAACCCTTTTTCAGTTTTACTCAGAGCGTTTTGATAGTGTTCCTCTAACGCTTCTTTCTCTTAAGTTGTACTAAATGCAGTATCATCTGGATAGAAAAAGAGTTCTTTAAACTTCTAAATTGACTGCTATATTGTTATTAAAAATTTTAAACAAAACAATCCAAAGCCCAAACCCCAAAGGACGCCAAATGCAAAATTTTTAAAATCAGAGTTCGCTTCAATTCTTACTAAAAACTGATTGCGGTTAATGAGATATGATTCAATTAATTGCTATATAGGACCTCTCAAGCCAAACGCTTCTCATTTTGAAATCAACTATTGGACCGCCTTTTAAACGTCTAAAAACGTCTAGGTCCTTTCTGTTGGTTTTAAAAATTTTTCATCACTTCATCATAATAAGGAAACTATCAAATCAAGTTTTAACCAACCGTTCCGATAGCCAAATGATCTTTATTGAACAAACTGAACCTTTTAAAATCATCAAAATTTGTATCATAAATAATTTTTGCTAGTATTTTACGAATTGTGGGTAACAAAAAGATCGACCCATAGTTTGATGGATTAGAATTTTTTATACAATACAATAACCTGCTATTTTCAAACAATTATGAAAAACTCTTAAAACAAAACATTTCAGAAAGTTTTTCATAAGAATGGGTAATCAATGCAGTTTATTCTGTTTTTAAAAAACTTATTAAAAGTACAAAAATCGAGGCTACATTTTTTTTAGCTGAACCTAAGAACAATGAGATAATCCTGCTCGTTTATTGTTTTGAGGCACATCGAGTGAATATGTTGATCTAATATATGCTTTTCATTGCTGAAACAGATGAAAATTTTTCTCCCATAGTCAAAAAAGTTACTAAAAAAATTATTTTCCTCAACTGAAAATTCGCTTTTTTGGCTGTTTTTTTCTTTGATTTCGTTCAATACTGTAAAAACTGTCTACTATCCGCCTTGGCCGTTTTTTCTAATTTTTTCTGATAAAATTTTTTTTGCATTCAATTATCAAAATTTGCACATTTTTTCATTGTGTTTTGTACTTCGTTTTTTATCCACGGGGCTGTCAGAGTAATTCAATCATGTTTAGTTTGTTTCTATTTGCTGCTGCACTTGTAACTATATTAGTCATACATATTTTTCGACCACTTGAATGTTTTTTTTTCGGTACAAAATGAAGGCCATCAGAGAAAAACAAAGGAGAAGTGAAGTGGATTACCAGGGAAGCTCGATCAAAGACAATCTGAGAGGAGCAACTAAACGAGAAAAGGAGCAAAATGACAGACAGGATAAAACCCGAAGAGGAGAAAACCCGAAGTAGAAAACTGGCTGGAGGGGGACGCGGTTTGAACACTAAGGATTGTCGCAGCAAGGAATCTTAACTGAACCAAGACTGGTGTAATTTAGAGACATTGAAATGCGAATTGAGACAGAAAAAGAGGAAATGGGACAGCAAAATGGTGAAAGTAGCTGCGATATGGAGAGTGAAGTGACGGAAACGACAGAAGGAGACGCAAGAGGAAGGCAACAAGTGAATTTGATGTTTAATACTACGAAGCTGAGTAACAGCGTGACAAATGTTTCAAATTAGGCCGGCAGCGAGAAGCCTCCAAAACAGATGAAGGCTGAAGAAAACTGGCACCGTAGCAAGTCATCATCTATCCAGCTGAGCATGACCAATTTTAAGGCACAATTGGAGGCAGCCCGGTTAACTAAATGGAACAATTACGTCGACTGGACATCAAACGAATCGCTTATACACGATCATGAGTTTGTAAGTGAAACTCGCGTGACTTGTACTAATATCGAGAGACCGAAACGCCCTTAAAAAATAATGACTGGATTGCGAAATCCCATAGCTTCGTCACTGCCAAACTTTATCAATCATACAGAATTAGTAGGTTTACCGGATTGGAGAAGAACCAAAGCATGTTTCTGCAGTCGCCAAGAGAGGAACTTGAAGGCTGGAATCTGTTTAAAGATGTTGAACTGGTCAGCAGTTGCTTGGCAGGAGATCTGGGCGGGCGGATAATGATAATGAGATGAATCGACACCTGGAAAGTGGCCACGGATGTCTCTAAAGGAGCGAAGTCAAGATGGGCGAGGCGCGGAGACCAAGAAGAACAGAGTCTTTTACTAGAAATTTTTGCCTACAATTTTGAGCTTACATTTCTGCCTTATGTTTATCGAAGTCGAATAACTGGGAGCCCATAACGATTGACATCAAGTTGACTTTTCTGCATTCGAGAAGGATAAAGACAAATGTATACGTAACACCACCGGTCGAAGCACATTTACGAAGACACAGTGTTAGAAGCTGCTCATAGCCGCTTATGGTTTGAGTGATTCTGCGCACGAATGGTATCAAACGTTGTTAATTAGTTTCTATAAGCAACAGGTTTATGAATGTAAGAAGCAACATTGTTATTCTATCCGAATGTGGAAAACTGACAAAGCATCAAACGTCTGATTGTACACATGAATGATGTAATCTTTGGTTTTACGACAGAGTTTGAGAATCGTGTGCTGCGAGCGTTAGTCGAGTCGAAATTGGACACCATCAACGTCAGAACTTCGAGTTTTTGGGACTCAGCGTGGCGACGTAGATTAACCATAGAGAGATAGAATGAGTACTGTTTGATGCCACGACTATCTAGGGTTATGGAAACGAGATTGATGGTTGTCAAACTTCAGTGGCTGACGACATTAGTTCATCAAGACCTATCGAAAAGACTGAACAATGTCCTGAGCCTATTAAACACGAGACCGACACGAGGAGTGATTCCAGCTTTGAGCGATGTGGTGGGACTATACAAATTTCGGCTACTCCAGTCAAAAACCTACTTGGATTTCCCTGCGGACGCAAGCTAAAAAAATCTATCAACAATGTGCCAAGTAGGAATAATACGTGAAGATAAATTGGAGAAGTTGGCGACAAATCACTGGCACTCGATGCCGATCGGGAGGTTATATAACAATATCTTCGAAGACCCCACTCAAGTAAATCAACAACATAATGTTTATAGCTAATCATAACCTAAGAAAACGCATCAGAACAGAAAAAACCTGGTGACTCAGGCCTGCTCTTCAAATAAAGCTTTAAAAAAATTCAGACCGATGAAATATGGCTTTCGATACTTTTATGTTTTTTTTTGCTATGCCTGACAAAAGTTTACAATGCTTGACTCCCTCTCATATGTTTGAAACTATCGAAAAAACAATTTAAATTGAGCTCGCAAAATTACCTCTACCATGTTATGTCAAAATTATGCAATTCTTAAGTTCGTTGCATCCCGTATCGAGTTTTAAAGTAAACCTACAACAATAACGTGGAAATTTTCCTTTAAATACTTACACAGGTAAATGTGTGTCTACAATTATAGAACTATGGCATTCAGGAGGACTAGTATGTCAAAAAAGTTTCTCAAATCAGTAGAATGGTTAGAACAATTAGGAAGCTACCAAGTCTCAGTTTCTTGTTTTAAATCTAACTTCTTGAAAGATTTAAGATGATATAATTAAAGTAAAAGAGTAACAGAAACAGGACTGCAGGTATCAAGACAGAATCTTGAGTAATTTGACTGCCCGCGTCTGTTGTTCTCAAGCTTTTGAGTTATGACCGAAGTGTATAACTCATAGAGTAATTTCGGATGGGGTACACCGTCTGCTCGTCACGCTATCTTATTTTCGGCCGGATAGATTCGTGCAACTTCTTAGTCTAATACCGATCCTAGTCTTACTCTTATACTATCTAGTCTCAGGTTGTTTAACTAGTCTCTGCTAGGCTCAATAGATCTAGGGTATACTGGTTTATTGCGGCTGCTGAAGTACTCGGGAGAGTTCAACTAATTTCTAAGTTAAATTCAAATCTCTCTGGTGCTGAAATTACAAGTAATTTCAGCACTTACAAATAAGTGGATTGTTAGTTAGATGGATCATGATTGGTTAATATTAAATACTTTACATTGGTAAAATATCTAATTTATCCAATCATAAAATGTAGTTTAGATCAGGTTCCACCCATCCGGGTTTTACAGAGTTTTTTAGAATAGTTTTTCTGCAATTCGAAAGATGGATGATGGACGTTGGTATTTGGCGAACATCTTATTTCTTCTGGGTTTTCTTATTAGAGAAGTCCCAGATTCAATCATTGTGTCTTCTCAAGACAACGACTGGGTTTTCGCAACAAACTCAAATCTGATTTCAGAATGGTTGGCTATGTCAGGTTTTTCTGTTTCATTGGTGAGAACTTCTTTGTGTTTGACCTTGTCTGGGAATGGCGTGGAGATTGTGCGTGGTGGGGATGCCTGGTTACTCGGATCTGTACGTATACTTGAACATCGAGGTGGTCATTGGTCTAGTTCAATGAAGTCCTTTTCTGCGAAGTCAAGTCGTACTCTAAATCCTTTGAGTTGTGATTGTGGGCGGCATATTGATTGTAGTTGGCCCTTCTTTCTCGAGTGTAGTAGGGTCGTTTTGTCTTTGGATGTTCGTCCTTGGTGTTGTATTCTGATCTATGTATTGCATAATGTAATTTACATTTTATAAAACTTTTATTAGTTTAATATTTTTTAATTATGATTTTAGTTAGTTGTTTTCACAAAAGCTTTTTGTTTTAGTTCAGTTATTTTGAAGAGTTACTCACCCTTGAGTAGCTCTTTTTAAAAATAGGAGTGTGGTCACAAAGCGTGGATGTAGCACGGTGGGTTAGGCCGGCTATAGAGCATGCTCAGGACGTCCTTCCTGGTGGGTTAGGCCAGGAGTGGGAGTATGATTGCATGCGGCTTTTGTGAGAGGTCCTGTTATGTGACAACGTTTTATGTTGGGTTTGTTGTGGTTTTTCTTATGTTTTGTTGGTTGTGTCCTTTTTTCAAAAATCAAATTGTTTGTAGTATGGGTTTGTCTTTCGACTTTTTTGTGTTTTATTATTTCTTTCTTAGACTTTATAATAGTCTTCAAAAGAATAAATTATCCAGTTTTAAACTGGGTTAATCCGGTTTGGGTACCGTTGGTTTCCTTTTCTTAGTCATGCTGTTATGCTATGTGTTGTGGTGTTTAGTAAGCTGCATTGGTTAGTTTTTTTAGTATATAATTCCTTTCCAACCGGGTTAAAGGAAAGTTTGAAACGTGTTATCTTGTGTTAGAGTTATCGAGTGTGAAAGCTTGAAACTGAAATTCATTATTTTAAACAATTCTTCGTGGGCGAGCTGTGCGAGTGTGGATAGAATTCTTATGCGAGTGAATGAAAATATCAAAAGGTTAGTACTGCTTTTGCTTCTTATGAATTTACTACATAGAATTTTAATTTTACTGCTAGTTGTTGGGGGAAATTAAGTTACAAATTTTCATCATTATTAGATTTACTGCTGGTGGGGGAAAAATTTATAAATTAATTTACTGCATTGGTATTATATTTATTTAATTGTTGGTGCAAAAATTTAATAGGGTTTTAAACAGTTTTGAAGAAGTTTGCTATTTTTTATTTTTCTTTTGTGAATTTTTCAGATGATCGTTGGATGAAGGCTAAAATTCTAAAGAAAACATAGATAAAGAATGGTGAGTTTCTAATGTTTGAATTAATTAGTAATATGTATAATTCATACTTACCTGTTAGTCGTCGGGGAAGAAACCGTGGGGGAAAATGTCGTGAATGAGATCTGAAGTTGTTAGTAGTTTGGCTAATATGTGGATGATATTTTTAGTTTGAAGCAGTGGCCAAAGCAATTGAAGTGCCTTAATTGTGGTTAGTTCTTCAGTGCCAACTGCAAATTCATAAGGTGTGTTTTGGATTAGATTATATAATTTGTGGTTGAATTTAGTGTTATGGATGAATTCT
The DNA here is from genome assembly GCF_963678635.1 of Symsagittifera roscoffensis. Taxonomy (NCBI): domain Eukaryota; kingdom Metazoa; phylum Xenacoelomorpha; order Acoela; family Convolutidae; genus Symsagittifera; species Symsagittifera roscoffensis. The sequence goes on along the minus strand of NC_087065.1, from coordinate 74,233,946 downwards.
AAAATGGGGATTTCTATAGGTTGTACAAACTCGTGTGGGATGAGGAAGGGTCGAAATTCTTCTGCGTTGAAGGTCTTGGTGATGGGACAAAAGATATACATTTGGGTTACGGGATCATAATTTCGAAGAATACCATGAAGGTTAGTATCTTTAATGCAATATGTGAAGTTAAGAAAGAATGGTGAGGTGTATTTGGAATTGATGAATTGAAAACGATGGTGTGGTTGTCTGGAGGGAGTGTGTAGGTCAAAGTGATTTTGGATGAAACGATAATAAGTATATGTGTGTGTTTGTTTAGTGCGCAACATAATATCGTGTGAGCAGTGCAAATCTCTTTCATGTGGTGCAAGGAAATGAAAGGTTAGTGAAAATATTTGGAAGCGTTCTTTAAAACTTTCGTAGGCTTGCGTGTCTGTTAGTGCTTCTGAGATAATGTGGTCAAACTTGCGATCGAAGATATTTAGTGTAAATACATATGGTGTTTTAATGAAAAATTTCTCGGTGATTTGTGGGTTAGCGAAGCGATCGTCGTCTAAGAATTGATCTTGGTTAGTTCTGATGATGTTATGGTCGTAATATTCTAGTGTATATTCATTAGCTCGGGGTGCAGTGTGTGTTTTTAGTGATTTTTTGTATCCAATGTAAGTAAATTGTCTAGGTGTTAGTGGTGTAGTGAGTCGATATAGCATGTCCATATTTCGTTCTATATCGATATGAGTGTTAGATAAAGGTAAGCAAAGGGGATTTGTAAAATGATAATATGAGGTCCAAGGAAGGGTAGGCATTAAAACGTATTCGTCTACAAAGTTACGTGTCTCGTTAGTGTCATGGGGGGTGTTTAAGGTGTATTGTGGAAATGAGGGTAAGGTTATAGCTAAAAATTCTTTTGTGTTAGTGTGTTGTGGATGGTTGATGTATTCACGGGCTGTTCCTGGTTTCGCTGGGAAAGGATGGTTGGGGAACTTCCTTTTAAAAGTGCGGTAAGCTCTATTAGTGCTGAGTGAAGATACAGTAGTTGTGGATGATGGTGCTAATGAATCAGTATAAATTGAAGAGGGTGTAGGGGTAGGAGGGTTGGATGAATCTATTGTGGATGAGATTTGGTTTATGGTTGGGGTGTCAAGGTGATAGGATTGTTGTTGTAAGGTAATGAAATTATCTAGTTCTGGGGAGATTCGGGGGGTGTCTGAAGAATGAGATGATTGGTTTGAGTGAAGTGAGGAGTAGGTTGGAGTGACTTGGGAAGCATAAGAGGGTGTAGAATTGGTTGGGTCAGGGTTATTTGGTAATATGGGTTGAAAAGGGGGTTGGGAAAAATTTAAGGGATTGGTGTGAAAATTATTTGATGGAGATGGTTCGGAGTCGGCAAATTCATCGGGGGTTTAAATATTCGGGTTATTGAGTTGTGAGATGGAGTATAAAACTGAGATGTGTGAGTTAGTATCGGAATTCATGCCGGATGTTACATTACTGGATGGGAAATCGGGTGGCGGAAAAGCAAAAAGTGGTATTATTGGGATTGGAGTGGTGAGGTTGGTTGGGTGGGAATTTGATCGGTGTAGGGATCCAAGTTGTCGGCTCATCGTGGGCTAAAAAAATTATTATTTTGAGACTGAAAAGCGGTGGTATGGGGTTGTTCTATAATTTGTTCATAAGTATTTTCATCTTGTGAGTGGTGTGGCATTATATGTTGGATGGGACTTTGTGATATAGTTGGTCTAAAATTATTATGTGTTATGGCTAAATTTCGAAAATTACGTGGGACTAGGGATAATGGATGGTTATGTGGTAGGGGTGGTAACTGTGGTGCTGTTGGTGTTGTGTCTGCATTGTTATGTTCTTCGTCATATGTGTTTTGTCTTGTTGCTATTTTTGTGTTGTATTCTTTTATTTGTGCGTCTAAAAGAATTTTGTTTATAGATGTAGAAAATATTCCAAAAAATCCTGCAAATAGTATGCGTGCTACACTTGCTTGTCTATTGACTTGTGTGTGTATAGCACATGTGTTATAGATTCCTTTTAAGAGTGAAAAAAGAAATCCAATAAAGTTAAACATTGCGTATAAAATAGTTAGTTTTTCTAAGATGTAGTAGGGCCATCCTAGAAAATCAAGAATTTCATTCTTGAGTGTAACAAAGCTAAAAATATTGATAGGTGATATATCTTGGGGACGGTATTTTTCACCGTTTAGATATATATAATCTTTAATGTCTTTAAAATATCCGCTATAGTCTTGCGTATAGATGTCTGCAAATCCTGCGGTTTCGGCAAGTTTGCGTAAGTTTTGGTCAATTGATTGTCTTTGTATTGTGTCCATTTGTGTTAATAATTCCTGGAATTGTTGTGTTCTAATGTGATGTTGAATATCTGATTTTGAGTATATTCCTATTGATTGTAAGTCTATATTTGGGTTTCGAGCGATAGCGCGAATGCTTTCTGGTGAAAATTTTTTGAGTGATTGCATTAATGTGGGATATGGGATGAGAAGGTAATATTTATCTTCATCAGGGTTTAGTTGTACTACGTTGTGGCTATTTTGTGATCCACATGGAACTGCGGTATCCCAGAAATAGGTTCTTCAAGAAAGTGTGTCAACGAAATGTACTTTATTCTTATAAAAGATAGGGATTCTTTTATAACATCGTTTATCTTCAAAAACGTATAGTGGTGATACTTTTTTAGTACAAGTATAAAACCATAAGATGTTTCCTTCATAGTCTAAAAAATTTGATCTATTTCCTGATAGTAAATATCCTGCGTAGGGTATTTTTAATACTGCTAGTGCAAGTGATTGTAATATTTGTGTTCTTTCTAATTCGCATAGTTGGTGTAATGTTTCTAATTCGGAGAGTGACATTTCTTGAAAAATTCGGCTAATCGTGTAGTCTAGTTTCATATCTAAGTGAATATCATAGTGGATATTACCAAAATATGTATTATTCATTAGTGATAGTTCTTGTAAACGTGTGCTTTGATCGTTTTGGGGTTTTAAATGTCCACCAGGTTGACCTGTATTCTTTTGAAAATTAACTGGTATATATGATGTTCCTTCTTTTAGGGGATGACTTGTGGCGTATGGGTCGACTTTTATTTTTCCAGTGGTCATGTCGAATCCATTTTCGTATTCAACTAATATTTCAGAGTATTGTGTTTTGTGAAGTGGGTTTCTGTATTTACATGCAAGTTCTGTTTCTTGATATATTTGAAAACGTGTTAATTTATTTTCTATATTATGAATGTTTCGAAAATTTGAACTTATTTTGCGTAATGGATTTACATGTTCATATGGTATTGATTGTATAAAATATTTTTCGTGAAATTTTATCATACGAGCGTGTATTTTTGCTACTTGAAATGTTGTACATGTGTCTTCGGGGAACCAAACAATTGTTGCTTGTGTTCTGGTTGTAGGGTCGCAATAACCTTGGTCGTTTTTACAAGGTAATCTAATTCCTTGGTAAATCATTGTGTTGTCTGATAAATCTCGTGTGAGTTGTATTTTTTCGAGTTGTATTTTCCAATCGAAAAACATTATTTCTTGGTATCCTTTATTTTTTGTGTCTGCTTTGCAGTTTGATGGGTCATTTATACCAATGTGTGGTATCCAGTGTTTATCGTGTATGTCATAGGTTAATCGTCCGTGTGCGCCGTTGTATGGGTATTTTTCATCTAATTTTATATGTCCTTGATATCTTTCAAGTTCTGCTTGATGTACAGAATCTAAAAAAACTTGGAAATATACTAAATTTCTATCTGTGTTTTTATTTTTGGTGATGTTTAGTCGGAGTAACTCGTTTTTACAATCTTCGGGATTGAGATGTAAAAGTCGTTCTATATTACTCTGGTAGAATGATTCATGGTCAAGTCGGTTTTTATTTCCGTTTGAGACTTGTGAACAATGTACTTTTTTTTCAGAAAATGTTGCTGTGAATTTATATCCTATAACTGTAGTTGCTCGGGCTTTTGAATAAAGTGTTGCTATGACGTTTGTAGTTTCTATGGCTTGGGGTTCTGTTTCGCACTGTGATACTTGATTTATTGCATACTTGTGTAGTGTTTTTTGTTCGTTTTCTTCACAATCGTAATGTGTTACTAATAAATCTTGGGGTCCTGTGCGGGGAGAAGGGTTTATGTTTTGATTTGAGATTACTAGAAAAAGGAGTTGGAGAAAAATTAATAATTTTAGAATATACATGTGTATGATAATCCTGAGTATGGGTTATAAAATGTGATGTAACCAATTGTGTTTTTGGTATATCTGTCGTATTTATATATTATTTCAGTGGTTATAAATGGTGGTGGTAGTGATTGAGCTGTTATGTTTGGTGGGTTTAATGGGTAGGGATGTTGAGTAATGTTGTTTAATTTAACTGTGATTTCAAACTTTAATTGTAAACTGTTTTGTTGAAGTATTTGGATATTGTGATCACGGATATCGTCGTGAATGTCTTGTCGGTATTGTAATCTATTAAGTGCCCAGTTGTGGAGGCGATTACTTTCTACATGTTGTCCAAATAATGGTGGAGGGGCTGTAAATGTATTCCAATCTAGTCTTAAAGGGATATTTGTTGATGATTGTTCTCGATATCTGGCGTCGAGATTATTTGGAAAATTTAGGTTAAAAGGTGGTGGTGAAATCTGGCTTATTGATGGTGTTGATGGTAGTGATAATGTTTCTGGTAGTGATGAGGATGTTGTTGTATCCGTAGAAATATCTATTGGATCATTGACTAAATTTAATTCACCTGGTGTAAATGAATGTGTTGTCCAATATGGTAGTCGTGATGCCTGGTTTGGGGGGTTAAAGGGATTTTCACGTATTTGTTCAGATGTTGGTGTTGAACCTAAGTAATCTGATGGTAGGCTTGAGGTGCTACGTTGTGAAAGAAGCGTAGGGGTTTCTGGTAATATACCAATGGGGTTTTCTGGAGTGTTTTGTGATGGGGATTGAGGTATATCAAAATGAACCTCGGGGAGTTAGAAAATTCTTGTTCCGTCGAGGATGTATAATTTGTCTATTTATTTCGACTGTCTTTTGGTTTTTACTAGGATTTCTTATTCTACTTAATTCTTGTGGTAGTGTTGGGTATAAGTTATATGTTGGTTCGCTTAGAGGTGCTTGTCGTTGAGCTGGTTCTAGTGGTTCTGATAAACGAGCGTGTCGTTCTTCAAAAGTGTATGGGTTATCTTGAAAGGAAATTCGGGTAGATGTTTGAGGATTATTGGTAGTTGAAGGTGTTGTTGGGTTATCTTGGGATGATGTCGGTGAAGACTGACTTGGTGACTTTTGGGTAGCAATTTTTGATAGCTGTTTGGTCTATTCTTTTAGTGAAAAAGTTAATGTTTATTAAAGTATTCTTCTAAGAAAAGAATTAGGAGGATTGTTGCTAGAGCGAATGTGATGATTGCTTTCTTTATACATTTGCATATAGTCAAAATGAGGGATGATAGAAATGTTATGAAAATTACAAATAGTAGAAAAATATCAGTTCTACTGAAAATAGTTCGTATCATTTAGATAATTTTATAAATCGTACCTGTGTATATAATCAAGGGTTTTTGAAAGTTGGAGAAATAGTTCGAATATAGTGTAGAAAATTAAAAAAATACTACAAAAAATGATTAAGAGTATTAGAAAAGATTCAAGGATATCAAAAAGAAATATTATGAAAGTTTCAAGTATCGTAAAAAATTGTTTGAGGTTTGTGATAATTTTAGTGACTGTTTGATAGAAGAGCATTTAAGAAATGGCTTCGTGATCGAATATTTTTTGTTGTTTGGGGCAATTTTCAAGTGTGGTCGGATTATTTATTAGTTTTTTGACAAGTGGGTTGAGTTTCGTAAAAAATTGTTGGGGGCAATTTTTATTGTGATCGGGAGGTCTTCTTTGTCTTTATTTTCATTTGTCAAATGATCTGGGGTATTTTTGAGATTTTTATACTTTAGGCTAAATAAAATGGTCGTTCTTTTACTTTAGGCTAATTTAACATATTTGTTTGGGGGGTATTTGAGGGCTGAGTTGGGGAAATGTTGTTGATCTTTGGTTTATTAGATAAGGGAGGGTTATGATATTATGGTGATATTTATTTTAGTTGTCAAGTTGGAGTGGTTTGCTTATTTTTGACCTGGAGGTCGTAGAGTTATAGTTATAGATATGCCTGGAGTTTAATATTTTTCGTCTAGTTGGTTTGTGTTGAAGTTATAGAAGGTGACGGATTGGATGAATCCTATTGGCTAATTTTGAACTAGAATCGCTGCGTGTTTATCAGCATGTTATCTTGAAAAATGAAAGTGTGAAATGTTTCAGAGGTGCAAAGATTTTTAAATGTAGAATTTAAGGTTGTTTTTGAAATTCAACTTTCTTTAATATTTTAGATTGTGGGATGAATATTTTATAATTTTTACGTGGTTGATTTCTAAGTCGTGAAGACTCTCTATGTTCTGATTTGTCGATTTGTTTTTGGGGTATTATTTGTTCTGTCATTTTTCTATTTTTTCTTTCTTTTTGAGATGTATTTTGATCGAGATTTTTTGTATTGTTTTTTGTGGTGTTTGATTTTGTATTTTGATTTCCGAGGTGAATATCATTTTGTTCCTTTGTTATGGTGTCCGTATGTGGGTTATTTTGAATAACTTTTAAACCTGTAAAAGAATATAATTGAGTTAGTTCGCGGAGTGCGTATTCTTTTGGATAATAAGGTAATAGGTTATTTCGGTGTTGAACGATTTCTTTTTTATCTGAGTCGGTGATTTTATATGTGACATCAGTGGGTTTTGCACTTATTTGGTATGGTCCTTTACGAAGGGGTTGTAACTTTTTTGAAATTCCTTTTTGAGTATTAAAATTGGGTATTAAAACAAATGTTCCAATTTTTAAATCGGAGGCTGGTGTAAAGCGTGAATTTATTTGTTCATTAATATTTTGCCTTTGTAACAACTTTTTTGTTACCTTTTGGTAAATTTCATTGTGTTTTTTATCTCTGTTTAAAATCCATTCGGTGTGTGTACCGGAGGCTAATTTAAGAATTTGTGGGTGATGAAAATGATCTTCATCGTGTGTATGTAATGGTAGGTTATAACAAATTGAGTCTTTATTTGGTTGACAATAACCTTGTGCGTTTTTATGAGAGTTTGCTGTAAACATTATTGGTTTGCGTGGCTTTTGGTTAAAAACCATTTCATATGGTGACATTCCTAAAGTTGTCGTGATTTGTGAATTATATGCTAAGGGAAATAGTTTTACATCTGCTGACCATTCGGTATATCTTGTATCATTTCCATTGATGATACATCTGAGATATTCTTGTAATGAACGGTTCATACCTTCGACTAAGCCGTTTGTCCAAGGTGCGTGAGATGTACGTGGTTTGTGTTTAATGTTATATAAATGACATAGTGTGATGATTTCATTATTTATGAATTCTGTACCGTTGTCTGTAACTAAAGTTTCTGGTAGTCCGAATTTTGCTATCCAGTGTTCATAGAGTGTTGTGTAAGCGTAATAAGCGTTACAATGTGGTACTGGGTTAAGTGCTACATAATGTGTAAATGCGTCAACAATTACCATAATGTAGGAGTTTCCTTCGGATGAGGGTGAAATTGGTCCTTTGGTATCAAATGAGATACGATGATTAAAGTACAAACTTTGTCCTTTAAAATCTTGTTTTTGTGCTATTTGTTTTTGATTTGGGTAAGGTTTATTTAGTTGACATACTATACAGTCATTGCATAGTACTTTTATCCAAATTGGTGCATTTGGGAAATAAAAGTTTTGTATAAAATTTGAATATGTTTTTTTCTGATCCAGAGTGTCCTTTAATATTTTGTGTATGTGAAATATTAAAAGCTATAAGAATCATACTTAAAGGGAGACAGGGAACTGTAGATTCATTTAGTTTGTATTCTAGAAGGTCTGTGTTTTCGTTAATTGTTGTATTGTTGAATTTTCGAAAATATCTGAGGAGTGTTTTGTTTCCTAGAATAGTTGAATCTGCTTTGATAGGTTTAGTTTTATATTTGTGCCATGATTTCAGTTGTCGAATTACTGGGTCAAGGTTTTGATATTGTTTCAGTGTTGAAATTGTAATTGTTTCTGTTGGGGGGAGAAAAATGTTTTCGATTTCTTTTTTAGATAAGGGTATTGTGTCAAGTGGGTCATGGAGGTCAAAAACTTGATTTATTGTGTATTTTGAATCGTTTGTTTGTGGTCCTGATAAGTTTATTTTATCAGTCAGATTTTCTTTTTCAATTAGTGGAAAATGGTCTTTTTTAGGCGGGTGTTGTTTTATTCTTTTTTGTTGGGTGTTGTTTTTTATCCATTGTGAATATGGGATTGGTTTAAAATTGATGTCCCAAGTAGATCAACTTCATAGTGATTATTTTGACAATCTAAATAAAGTGGGAAATGTTGTAAATTATTTATTTGTGATTGTTCAACGTCAGTTTTTACTGCATATTTGCATTCCAATCGGGGTGATGTTTCATTTTCTGCAAGGTAGAATTTTATGTTTTTTGGGTATTTCAACTGTGGTTTTTCGTGTAAGTAATTCAGGTGGCGTATTTCGACTTAAGGTGTCTGGTAATGCAAGATTTTTTCCTGCGGTCCAAACTATATGTAAGTTTGGGAATTTCATTAAAATGAGTTGAAATCTATAAACTCGGTGGTTTGGATTAGACTTTTGTGTAAAAAGAAAGATGATTGGTTTATGGTCTGTGAATAGAACTGTGGGATGTTTTGATCCAAGTATCAGAAATTCATATTCTGTTAGTGTATATATTATGGCTGTACATTCTCTCATTAGAGTTGAGAGTCTTAGTTCTGCTTGAGTGAATAATCGAGAATTTGCTGATATGAGGTTCATTTTATTTGTACTATTATGTGATTGTAATAATGCTGCGCCGATGCCAAAGTTCGAAGCATCGCACATTGCATAAAATGGTTGATTTGAATCTGGAATTGTGTTTGAAATTTGTTCAGTTAGAAGTTTTTTAATTTCTTCAAATCGTGCTTGATGTTCTATATTCCATTCAAAATTATTTTGTTGTCTAAGTATGTTATAGAATGGTCGTAGATATAATTGCATTTTATAAACATATTTGCTTAAAAAGTTTAACATTCCAAGGAATTCTTGGATTTTCTTTTTATTTGTTGGTGGTTGGAGTTTTTGAATAGCGTCTATACGTGATTTCAATGGAGTGATTGTTTTTCTTTCTATATTATGCCCTAAGAATTTAACTTTTGTCAAAAAGAAGTGTGATTTATCGGGGGCGGCCTTCAGATTTTCGTTCTGAAGTATTTGGTGATATTGTTCTAAAACATTGAACATTTCCTCTTTTGTTTGTGATTGCATAAAAACATCGTCTAAATAGGTGATTGCGTTTTTCTTGAGTATTAGTGGTCGAAAAATTTTGCTCATAAAAGCTGAAAATGCTGCTGGTCCTATGGATATTCCATAGAACAAGCGGTTGAATTCGTATTGTTGATTTCCAATAACAAATTGTGTTAAGCGTCGTGATTGTTCATCTAATGGCATTTGATTATATGCACTATTCATATCGGCGGTGGTAAAGTATTTTCCGTTTATTTTTGTTAAAATAACTTGTATTGGTTCAATGGGCCAATTACACTTTGATTCATCTATGAGTGAGTTGAGGTATCTAGCATCGAGAACAATTTTTAATGATTCTCCTTTGGCTAGAATGATAACAGGGTTGATAAATGTGTTGCCTTTTGGTTGTTCCTCTTTGTTTACTGGTGATATAATGTTGTATTGTTCTAAAATGTCGAGTAATCTGTTCACTTTATCGTGTAAGTGAATTGGTACTTTACTTGCTCTTTGTTTTTTGAAAACTGCGTCTGGTTTTAATGGGAGATGTAGTGATGAGCTGATTTTGCCAACATCAAATTTGGATGTTGCATAGACTGATGAATATTTAATTAGCTGTTTTGCTAGTTTTTCAAATTCGTCTTGTGTTGTTTGTGAATGTTGGAAATTAAACATTGTTAAAAATTTCTGTTGATTCTCTGTGTAGTTACTTATGTTGAATGTAGGTTTGAAATATGGGGTTTTTGTGAAATAATCCGTATTTCTGTTTTCGTTACTTATTATATTATTTATAGATAATTCTTCATTAAGGATTGTGGATTGGCAAATATCTAGTAATTGGAGTATATTTTTTACACGATATGCTTTTTCGTGTATTGGTAATATTGTAGCGTTGGTTTCGCAATAGCCTAAAAGTCCTAAAGGTAATGTTACTTGGTAAGGTGTATTGTTGTATACATGTAAGGAAATAATATCTGAATTCGAGTTTTTCAAATATTTTATTGTTGAGATTGTGATTTTGAAAAACTTATGAATAGGTTTGAATTCAAAATCTGACATATAAAATTTTTGTTTGTTTTGTTTTTTATCATATTGGTGAACTTGTTTGATTGAAAAATTATAGATGTTTCCTGATAGTGGTTTCAAGTGTTTTCTTTGCTGGTTATATATTGGGTAAAATTTCGAAAAAAATGGTGGTTGTTTATTTAATCTTTGAAAAAATGTTAGGGATGTGTCTTTTGTTTTTGTATATTTATCTTTGATTAATATTTTACTATTCAAGATGTTGATTGTTGGTATATATTTAGAGATAAATGGTATTCCAATGATATTATGTTTAATATCAGTGATATGGAATATTTGTTTAAATGGTTTGGTTAAAATTTTGTTTTGCTCCATTGTTCTTGTGGGGAGAAGAAATAATTGAATTTTTCCATAGTTTATTAATGTTGATCCTTGTGCTGTTGCTAGTTTGCTGGAGGTTTCAAGAGGTGTTAGCTTTGGGTGTAAGGTTTTTATTTCATTCCATGTGGGAATGTTTATTATATTTGATTCTGCTCCTGAATCAATTAAAAAATCAATTTCAAGATCTGGTGGTTGAAATTCTTTGCTTTTTGGGCTTTCCAAAAGAAATGGTATTGTCCAAATTTTTTCTTTGGGTTGTTCTTTTTGTATGTTTTGATAGATGTGATTTGTATTCAAACATTTTGTTTTTTCTTTCTCATTGGTTTGGTTTGTAGTGTTAAATTCATTAGTTTTTTGTGTCGTCGGTGTGGAATGGACGGGTTCAATATAATAATTGTGAAGGAGTTCTGATTGATTCTCATATATGTGTGATGAAAAAGGTTCTTCATATATAACAGGTTCATAGTCATTTTCGACTTTTATCATGTTGATGGAGAGAGTGTTTTCTGCATCGCTTTCTGAATCTGATGATTCACAGTTTATTTGGTTGAGTTGTAACGTATCAGTTACTGTGTCATCAATACCTGGAGGGTCTGATGTTGTTTCTGGATTAGATTGTACTTGATTAATATGTCTTTGATGTTTAGGTGTACTACTTCTGTGGCGATTATTAGAATTATTATAGTTATTATTATTCCGGTGTGGTGATTGGGAATAATTTCTATAACGATTATTATAACTTGAGTGTCGATTTTGTGAATTATTTCGCGATCTGTTTTGGTAATTATTGTTTGGTCTGTTATAGTTCGATCTATTATATGAGTTATTCCTTGATTGATTGTTCGGGTAATTCTGGTTTCGGTTGTTTGAATAACTTCTATTCCGATTATTTGAGTAGTTTCTATTCCTATTGTATGATGAATTTCGTGATTGATTGTTTGGATAATAATTATTTCTTGATTGGGAATTAGATCTAGAAACAAATCGTTGTGTATTTGAATGTGATCTGGAGTAGTTATTTCGACTATTTGGTCTATTGTAGTGATTTTGTGATGAATTATGCGTGTTTCTTCGTTCTGGTGATCTTCCTCTATAACTTGAGTTATATGGTGATTGATTTCTTGTATAATTTGTATTGTTCGGGAGTGGTTTTCCTGAACTGTTGTTGCTGTAGACTGTTTTGTTCGGTAGATTTTGATCTTTTTTCATGTATTGATAGAATGATTTATTTGGTTCTTTATATTTTTGAGGTTTATTTTGATTGTCTTGCTGTTTTTGTCTACATTCAGAAATACTATGTCCGTATCGTCGGCAATAATTACACCATTTTTTTAAAGATGGTTTGCCTTTAAAGTTTGGGTGTTTTTCGTAAATATTGAGTATTTCAGTGATTTTTTCAACGAGATCTGTATCTGATTCTTGTATATTGTTTATATTTGTGGAAGCTGTTTCAATTCTGTTAACGTATTGTAATTTCAGATTTTCCGTTTCTTCGAGTTTCATTGTGATTTCTGCTTGTTCTAGTTTGTCTACTAGTTTTCGAAAATCTAAATCGGGTTCTCGAATTGACGAAGGATGGGATGCTCTCTTTTTTATTGCTATTTTTCTTAATTGTGGTGTTAAGGTCATCATTAAGATTTCTGTCATCTTTGTGTTTTTATAGTCATGTGTATTTAATGAATATGCTTTTCGAACTAGTGTTTCGATTCGTACTGCTAATTGCTTGATGGTTTCGTTTGGTAATCTGCGAATTTCATTACATAAAACTCTTTGTTGTTGTTTGTTTCTTTCGGAGTCAAACATTTTTGAAAATTCTTGTGTAAATCTTTTCCAATTTGATTTTATTTCTATAGGCAATACTGAAAACCATTTTTGGGCTGCGCCATCTAGAGTTGTTTGTATTAACGCTGTGCGTCGATGTATCCAGTTTTGATGTAGTGGCGTATTAATTGGTTCAGGTCCTATATTTAAAATCAAATTTGCTGTGACTGCATTTAAATAGTCTTCTACAGAATATTCAGGGTCTGTTCCTGTGAATACCATTAAAGGTTTATTTGATGTTATTGATGATCCACCCATAAGGTATGGATTCATCGTCATTTGTATTGATTCTGCTGCATTTGGCATTTGAGAAAAATTTGAAAGTTGATTTCTTGTTATTTCGTGTTGTTGAAGATAATATGGGAGTGGTATTTCATTTTGCATTTGTGCTGGTTGGTACGAGTTTGCAATCATTGGGTTTTGTTGCTGAATTGGTTGAAAAGATTTATTAATTGGGTTTTGTTGTTGAATTGGTTGTTGAATTTGTGTATCTATTGGTTGTGGAGAAAAAATTCTATGATATGTATGTGGTTTCTGTATTCCTTGTCCACGATATTCTTGATTATAGGGTGTAAATATATCTGGTTGTAAGAAATCATCATCTGAGGATAAGTAATCCATTTGATAAGATGTTTGTTTTTTATTTTTATTTTGTTGAGAAAATGGATAGTTTTCACTACGATCCTGTGGAGGATGTAAATTTGTGTGGAAATTTACTGAATTAGGTGGTGCCATTGGGTTATCCCAGTTTTGAGATCTTGTATAATTACTAAAATTTTTTCTTGGTTGATAATTTGTTTTTGATGGATGTGTGTAATTATAATTATGGTCTGCAAAGTTGTTTCTAGTGAACGTTTTGCGTGTTTTTGGCGGTATTGTCATGGGTCTGTATGTTTGGTAATCCATGTGTGAATATTTTGGAGCAACCGAAGGTTTAACGGTTGATTGTAATGTTACCTGTGTTTGTGAAGAATTTGTATTTCTTGGTGTTGTTAAGTTTGGACGTATTGGTGAAATACTTTGTTGTGTAGTTGTTGTGTGTACGATTTCTTCATTTATGAAGTGTGATGGTGTCTGGATATCTTGTTGAGTAAGATTCCTAGTTCCATTGAGGTTTTCATTGTGTATGACTGTAGAGTTTAAACTATTATTTTGCATATCGGGTAAAAATGTATTATAGTTTAATGGTGTTGCATCAATGGTTAATGGTATTACTCGTACATAATCTCTTACATAAGATATCGTACTTATTGCTTGACTTGAGATTGATTGTGGGAAGTTTATGAATGCGGGATGAGACCATTTGGGGTCCCAAACATAGTCTGATTGTTCTGTGATGGCAGTATCATCGTTTGAGTTTTGGGGTCTAAAATTTTTTCTTGCTTGTGAAATTAAATCAATATTATGTGTGAAATAATCTATTATGAACCATGCCAAGATTTTTTGTAAGTCGTTTTTTGTATGTTGTGAAACTTCATCTTTCGTGAAATTTTCTTTAATTATATTTAGAAAACTAGAGAGTAGTGTGATTTCATGTCGTACTCTTATATGTTTAGATGTTTCTGTTGGTGAGACATTTGGTATCTGGATTTCGTTTTCTAATATCGAGATATAACTATATATTATCGCAAAAACTTCATTGGTGAATATGGAGTTTGCTCTTTGTGAGTTATTATATTGGATGCTTTTTATATATTCTGAGAATATTTTTGAGAATTCTAAATCAAGGTCGTCTGTTTGAATTATATATTTACTGTGATTCTGGTTTGGTGAGCTGAATTCTATGGAGTAGATTCCGTATTGTTGTGTTAGGTTACATATATCTTTTAGATAGTGATCGATAATTTGTCTTTTGATTTTTACATCTGGGAACTCTGTTTTACATGGACTGATTCCGGGTTCAAACAAATTTAAGAGTAAATTTTTGCAGAATATATGCTGTCCTCTATCAGTGGTTGCGTCTACGATAAAGGGGAAAATATCATCATCATCTGGACTTTCTTCACCTGGGGTGTGCGTTGAGCTCATTTTTTCGTTCGATGACTGTTAATATGTAATTATCAATGTGTCTAATTGGTTGATTCCAATTGTATAAATGTACTGGTTTGTGTTTATACTGCTTTTTTATTCTTCTTTTTCCTCTTTTTGATGAATTTGAAGTTGTTTCTGAGTCAGAGAAATATAATTGATCATGGATTGGGCAATTTTTATCTATTGATTCTTTTAGTTTATAAAGTTCGTCTAAACTGTTGGTTTCTGATTCTGAAAATGCGTTTCGATTTTTTGAAAATCTTTTTCGTGTTATTTGTCTTTGTTTAGTTAGTATTTTTCTCTTTAATGTTTGTCGTTTTGTTCTAATGTATCCAACTGTTTGTGTATGAGGTGTGATTACAAGGTCGTATTTTTTGTTATTTATTTCACAATTGTGTAAAACGATTGTTTGTTTATTTCCTAGGTTTTTAAATGACATAAGGTTTAGGATGACGGATGCAAAAGGTTGTTAAATGATTTCTATTTGCTTAAACTGTTAGTCCTTACGATTTTTTTTGTTAGCCTAACCTGGGTCTATTTGTTCAGGGTTGCGGAGAAAAGTATATCGATTCCGAAGAATGATTTTATACTTTCTCGTGGCTAGTATAAGCTAAGGTGTTAACTTGCTTAATCTTACTTAAGGGTAGTGATTGTGTTCAGGGTTGGAGAATAGTAAATCGATCCACAGGGTTCAGGTATAATTAGAACGCGAGTAGTTCGTTAGATACTATTTTAAACTTACTAAGTCTAAGATTTATCCTGGGTCTGGTAAGAGGGGGGATCAAGTGAAGGATGAATAACCGAAGTTCTTCACTGTTTATCCTAATTTGAATGATTAGTTTTGTTCAAAAATTTCTATTAGTCCTGGGTTTTTAGAAAGGGTTGGATAGTGAATCGACGTTTGAGGTCGTTAGACACTCGTTTAAGTGGGTGGGGGAGAACAAAGTTGTTCTTTTTGATCCAAGGGTAGGCCTTGATGATCAAGTTTTAAATTTAATTAAATAGAAAATGATTTAAGATCCAAGGATAAGCCTTGATGATCTGATTTTAAAATTAAGTGAATTTAAGTTTAAAATGTTTTAAATTTGTGTAAAGAATAGATTTAGTATTTTTATGATATTAGTGAGCTTATGATTGCTGTTATGTTTAGGCGATGAAGCTGGAACAACAGGATGATTTATAATTACTAATCATTTATTGTCATGCTACTAATTTTTATTTTGATTTTTCAATAAATATTTTTCAAACATGTTTTGTATATTACTGCAGAATTTTGGGAAACGATCTGAGATCTTTTTATCAATCGTTATTGTATATTAATAATTTTGTTTAGCGCCTGAAATGATTTTGAAGATTGACTTCAAAATTTTATGTTTGCAAATGAAAATCTAAATTCATTGCTAGTAGTATTCTAAATACAAAAGTTTGTTCTGGCTTTTGCCGAACTATCATATAACTATATGGTAAGTTTC
Source organism: Symsagittifera roscoffensis (assembly GCF_963678635.1). NCBI lineage: Eukaryota > Metazoa > Xenacoelomorpha > Acoela > Convolutidae > Symsagittifera > Symsagittifera roscoffensis. Next base: position 74,217,892 of record NC_087065.1, on the reverse strand, counting down.
TGCTTTGTCGTATGTCGTCTCTGGTTCGAGGTCTGCTTCCAATTCCGGGTAGTTCTGTTATCGTTCGGAATATTGGCTCTGATCTATTGAGTCGTAGAGACATTTCGATTAAATTATTGTCGTATAACATTTTGTAAATGTTTTGTCTAATTTCTAATCTATTATTGGTTAATGCTAAGCTATTAAGGTCTTGTTCGAGACTTATGGTCGCACCAGATGAGTTATGACCGAAGTGTATAACTCATAGAGTAATTTCGGATAGGGTACACCGTCTGCTCGTCACGCTATCTTATTTTCGGCCGGATAGATTCGTGCAACTTCTTAGTCTAATACCGATCCTAATCTTACTCTTATACTATCTAGTCTCAGGTTGTTTAACTAGTCTCTGCTAGGCTCAATAGATCTAGGGTATACTGGTTTATTGCGGCTGCTGAAGTACTCGGGAGAGTTCAACTAATTTCTAAGTTAAATTCAAATCTCTCTGGTGCTGAAATTACAAGTAATTTCAGCACTTACAAATAAGTGGATTGTTAGTTAGATGGATCATGATTGGTTAATATTAAATACTTTACATTGGTAAAATATCTAATTTATCCAATCATAAAATGTAGTTTAGATCAGGTTCCAATATATATTTTTTCGACCCATCCCTTATTTATTCTTGGCCTCCCTCAAAAATCAACAACTGACGGGCAAAGAGATTTGACCTTTTTTTCTTCCTCTTTTTGATACATTAATCTTTGGCCCGACGTCTGTGAAAATTTTCTAAAGGCGAGGAGAGAGAGTTTTGATGAGAGAGAACGTCGAAAAAGGAGCAATTATTTGGTCAAAACGTTTTTTTTGGATTGATTTTTTTAAATTTAGCTGCCCAGGAAAAAATTTGGCAAAAAAGATTCTTTTTAGTGTTATGGGTGAGCTCAGAAAATCAGTTTGTTCAAAAAAAAAATATTGACGAAAATTTCAAGATGATTCTGAAAACCCATCCCTCGAGAAAACCGTAAGTCCGCATCTGCTGCAAAGCATTGTAATTTTCAAACCAATTGCTCGTATCAGGCAAAGTTATGTGGCTGCTTTTTGGCGTGTCTGATTTAATTTAAGCCGCAAACAAAAATCGATAAAAGGCTTTTTTCCATTTAGTTTTTTTATCTGGTGTAGTTTCATATACAAAAAGATTTATTTCATTCTGGCAAGGCAATGTAGCCCAACAAATTTTAAGCAGGGTATATTCTCCAAAATCTTGTATAAGTTAATTTATTTTTGTTTGATAGACAAAAAAGGTCGTTTTTACTATATAAAATACCAACTTTTTATTTAAAAACAATTTTCAAACGGTTTGCAATTTTTTTTGGAGAATTTACCCTTCTTAAAGTTTGTTGGGCTACGTAAGGGGCTCACTTTGATATAATTATATCTGTGATCGACTGGGTGTTTTTTGCGTAATTTTTGAATAACTAAGAAAAGCCAAAATGACCCATTTTTAGGGTTAAATTTTGGGCCCGAATTTCGCAAAACTAATTACACCATATTAATCTGCTAAAACTTTAAGCAAGTTTTGTCTTCATAAGTTTTCACCTAAACTCAACCCAATTTGAGAAAAACGCGTTTTGTCCGGTTAATTTAAATCAGCACTGTATAGCTAGCCTCAATTCAAAATGGAATAATTTCTTAGCCGGAATAATTTGCTGCCTCTATGCTACGAATAATTTCTGCGGCAGATGATTTATAGTAAATTGGGCAAATTTGCCATTTTCAAGTAATCATTATTTTACATAATGATGGTTAAATATCTTTCATTATGAGCTCACAGATATATGGTATGAAAAAATTTCCATAATTAATTGTCAGCTTAAAGTTTAAATTAAGACCAAATGCTTAAAATAAAATTAAGCTAAGATGGAAATTGCGCTAATAAGCTGAGGTTGAGCAGAACG